>NW_019721820.1:0-12986 GCF_002891405.2 Cryptotermes secundus | reverse complement strand
GTCATTGCCAAATTCTTGACCAAGGTTACTGTACAATTGGCAAATCCAGATACTGGCGTTTACACTAGGAAGGCGCATGTATCGCAGTTAAAGAGGTACTATGTAGGTGATTAGCTACAGATAACTAATGGACTACCCAGGAATGATGTATTACTATTTTTGTGAGCTTTTCCTTTAGTACAGTGATGTTGCCTGAAGTTTTGTGTGTGTGTGTTTCAGCGAGAGTCCTCCTTTATCCTTCCTGTTGGCTCGCGATGTCGTATGCGACGAGATTACCCCGACTATGGTGACGTTGGCGCCTGAGAAGATTTGTAACTTCGATTCTCCTGGATTTATGTACTCCGCGCCCGCTAGGATCGCCGTCTGAAGTTGGGGCTCCCTTACCAACTCAGAGGGGTGATCAAGGGATGCGACGGTCGTGTCGGAGGGTTTGGCGGGCTGGCACCCGCGACTCTCCGGAAGGGAACACTTCCGCGCATGGAGCTGAGGAGTATCTACGGATGGGCACTAGAGAGAAAACAGGATAGCGCAGTTAGCTGCGCATCTGCTTGGTTGTCGTCGTGAGAGTGTCCATGGATGGTGCCATGAGTGTGGGAGGTTCCTTGTTGTTTTGCCAGGTGGAGAGAGGGTGAGATCCTGAACCGTGTCACGGTTCTTTCGGTGTAGGATCTTTGGATTTACTCTCTCTCTCTCTCTCTGGCAACTACGTACGCTACGACGCGGAGCCGATCCCTTTCCCATCAAGTTCCTTGCGTAACCTAGAGGTCACGTGTTTCCCCTTCCCTCTTGTCCCGACACGAGCTACGTTTACAGACAAGTAGGTCTGTTGCTTTTTCCTCTTCGTCTTCGACCGAGAAGGTCGGTTTTGGGAGTTCGAAATTCAGTTTGGTTTTTGTTTACGCATTATGCGTAGAAATTCTGTTTCGGCGCATTAACTACTACAGGAAGAGAGAGAAAGCCCTGTCGAGCCGGCGTGGGGCTGGCTGGCTCGGGAGTTTGTGTATTTATTTATTTATTTATTATTTTCCCTGGCTTGTAATATATATTTTATTAAGTAAGTACTTACTGAGGAAGTTGGGCGAGAGGTTTTAGAACTGCCCTGTATTTGTGAGAGTGCCAGGAGTTACGTGACTTGTGATTGGTCAATGAGTGACGCAATGCGGCAGGGGCATTTTGTTGGGATTGAATATTTGTTTCTTTTCAGCTCTGTTTTATGTATTATTTGTAATCGGTGTAGTCAGAACATCATGATCGAATTTCATCTTAGCAACCAGGCTTTTGGCGACAGTTTTAACTATGTACTTTCAAGGCTATTGACCAGCCCAGGTCAGTGAACTTAAAAGGGTCGCAACCGTTGCTTTGACTGCGGGAAAATTCTGAGTCATTATTGACTGAGGTTTATTTGATTTTCCTACCAGCCCTTCAGGCGAAGCTGTAACTTTTTCTTGTCATATTTGTGTGATTTACATTTCTACTCTTTTGTTGCAATATATTTTTATATTATTGAAAAGCCAGCTGGATTGTTATGATTTCTTGTACTCTGCTGAAATACTTGTACTGCCCAACGCCTATGCCAGCTAACCCTCTCCGGTTCCTACCTTGAGATCCCCTTCCAATTTGGGGAGGCATTGGAACACCACGAGACAAACAGTCGATTGTGAACTCCGGTTGTCTTCGAAGCGGCTCACTTGCTAGCTCTGCGTTGCTAGCTTGCTAGCTTGCGTTCCTACCTTGCTAGCTTTGCGTTGCTAGCTTGCTAGATTTCCGATGCGCGATTCCTAGCTTTGCGTTGCTAGCTTGCTAGATGGATAGATTAGCGTTGCTAGCTTTCTAGCTTTGCGTTGCTATCTTACTAGCTTTGTGTTGCTAGCTTGCTAGCTTTGCGTTGCTAGCTTGCTAGTTTTGCGTTGCTAGCTTGCTAGCTTGCTAGTTTTGCGTTGCTAGCTTGATAGGTTTGCGTACTAGCTTGCTAGGTTTGCGTTCAACCTTGCTAGCTTGCTATATTTGCGTTGCTAGCTTGCTTGGTTTACGTTGCTAGCTTGCTTGCTTTGTTTTGCTAGCTTGCTAGCTTTGCGTTACTTGTTTGCTTTGCGTTTTTTGCTTGCTAGCTTTCTTTGCTAGCTCGCTAGCTTGGCGATGCTAGATTCCTAGCTTTACGTTGCTAGCTTGCTAGATTGTTAGAATTGCGTTCCTAGCTTGCTAGCTTTGCGTTGCTACCTTGCTAGCTTGGCGTTGCTAGATTCCTAGTTTTGCCTTGCTAGCTTGCTAGATTGTTAGAATTGCGTTACTAGCTTGCTAGCTTTGCGTTCCTACCTTGTTAGCTTTGCGTTGCTAACTTGCTAGCATTGCGTTGCTATTTTGCTAGCTTTTCGTTTCTATGTTACTAGCTTTGCTTTGCTAGCTTGCTAGCTCTGCGTTGCTAGCATTTTAGCGTTGCGTTGCTGGCTTGGTAGCTTTGCGTTGCTACCTTGCTAGCTTTGCGTTAATAGCTTGTTAGCTTTGCGTTGCTAGCTTGCTAGTTTGCGTTGCTAGCTTGATATCTTTGCTTGCTAGCTTGCCAGGTTTGCGTTGTGTGCTTGCCACCTTTTCGTTGCTTGCTAGCTAGATTGAGTGGCTAGCTTGCAAGGTTTGCGTTGCTACTCCTTTACTTTTCGTTGCTAGCTTCCTAGCGTTGTGTTGCTAGCTTGCTAGCTTTGCGTTTCTTGCTTGCTTGCTTTGCGTTTCTTTCTTGCTAGGTTTCGTTGCTAGCTTCCTACATTTGTGTGCTAGATTGCTAGTTTTGCTTTGAATGGTTTCTAGCTTTGCGTTGCTTGCTTGGTTGTTTTGCTTTTCTTGCTTGCTAGCATTTGCTTTGTTAGAATTCTAGTTTTGCGTTGTTAGATTGCAAGCTTTCCGTTGCTAGCTTACTAGTTTGGCAGATATGTTTTGCTAGCTTGCCAGCTTTGCGTTGCTAGCTTGCCATCTTTGCGTGGCTAGCTAGCCAGCTTTGCGTTTCTATCTTCCCAGCTTTGCGTTGCTACCTTGCTAGATATGCGTTGCTAGTTTGCTAGCTTTGCCTTTCTACCTTGTAAGCTTGGCGTGGCTAGCTTGCTAGATTTGCGTTGCTACCTTGCTAGATTGCTAGATTATCGTTGCTATCTTGCAACGTTTGCGTTGCTAGTTTGCTAGCTTATGCATTGCTAGCTTGCTAGCTTTGCGTTGCTAGCTTGCTAGTTTAGCGTTCCTAGCTTGGTAGCTTTGCTTTTCTAGCTTGCTAGATTTGCGTTCTTAGCTTGGTAGCTTTGCGTTGCTAGGTTTCTTTGCGTTGATAGCTTGATAACTTTGCGTTTCTAGACTGCTAAATATGTGTTGCTAGCTTGGTAGCTTTTCGCTGCTTGCTTGCTAGAATTGCGTTGCTCACTAGCAAGATTGCTAGATTTTCGGTGCTAGCTTGCTAGCGTTGCGTTGCTATCTTACTAGATTTGCATTTATAGCTTGCTAACTTTTGCGTTGCTAGCTAGCTAGCTTTGAGTTGCTAGCTTTCTAGCTTTGCGTTGCTAGCTTGAAAGTTTCCTTTGCTAGCTTGCCAGGTTTGCTTTGCTAGCTTGCTAAATTTGCATGGTTAGCTTGCTAGCTTTTCGTTGCTATCTTCCTATCATTCCGTTGCTAGCTTGATGTCTTTGCGTTGCTAGCTTGCTAGCTTTGCGTTGCTTGCTCCCTTGCTATGAGTTTCTTGATTGCTAACTTTGCGTTGCTAGCTTGCTACCTATGCTTTGCAACTTGAAAAGCTTTGCTTTGCTAGCTTGGTAGCCTTGCGTTGCTAGCTTGCTAGCTTCCCGTTGCCAGCTTGATAGGATTAGTTTGCTACATTGCTAGCTTGGCATTGTTAGCTTGCTAGCTTTGCGTTGTTAGCTTGCTAGATTGCTAGATATGCGTTGCTAGCTTATAGCTTTGCGTTTGCTATCTTGCTAGATTTGCGTTGCTAGCTTGCTACCTATGCTTTGCAACTTGAAAAGCTTTGCTTTGCTAGCTTGGTAGCCTTGCGTTGCTAGCTTGCTAGCTTCCCGTTGCCAGCTTGATAGGATTAGTTTGCTACATTGCTAGCTTGGCATTGTTAGCTTGCTAGCTTTGCGTTGCTAGCTTGCTAGCTGTGAGTTGCTATCTTGCTAGCTTGCGTTTCTAGCTTCCTAGCTTTGCGTTGCTAGGTTGCTAGGTTTCTGATGCGCGCTTCCTAGCTTTGCGTTTCTAGCTTGCTAGATGGATAGAGTTGCGTTGCTAACTTGCTAGCTTTGCATTATTATCTTGCTAGATTTGCGCTGCAAACTTTCTAGCTTTGCTTCGTTAGCTTGCTAGCTTTGCGTTGCTAGCTTGCTAGATTGCTAGATTTGCTTTGCTAGCTTTGCTTTGCTATCTTGCGAGTTTCGCGTTGCTACCTTCCTAGCTTTGCGTTGATATCTTGCTAGTTTTACGTTGCTAGCTTGCTAGCTTTGCGTTGCTCCTTGCTATCTTTGCGTTGCTAGCCTGGTAGTCTTGCGTTGCTAGCTTGAAAGCTTAGAGTTCCTAGCTTGTTAGCTTTGCGTTTCAAGCTTGCTAGCTTTCCGTTGTTAGCTTCGTAGCTTTGCGTTGCTAGCTTGTTAGCTTTGCGTTGCTAGCTTGCTAGCTTTGCGTTGCTCGCTTGCTAGCTTTGCGTTTCTAGCTTGTCAAGTGTGCTTTGAGAGCTTGCCTGCTGTGCGTTGCTTGCTTGTTAGATTTGCGTGGTTAGCTTGCTAGCATTTAGTTGGTACCTTGCTAGCATTCCGTTGCTAACTTGCTAGTTTGCGTTGCTAACTTGCTAGCTTTTCCTTGCTTGCTTCTTTCTTTGCGTTTCTTGCTTGCTATCATTTGCGTTGCTAGCTTGCTACCTTTGTTTGCTAGCTGGCTATCTTTGCGTTGCTACATTGGTAGCCTTGCTTTGATAGCTTGCATGCTTTGCGTTGCCAGCTTGCTATGTTTAAGTTGCTACCTTGCTATCTTGGCTTTGTTAGCTTGCTAGCTTTGCGTTGTTATCTTGATAGGTTTGCGTTGCTAGCTTTGCGTTTCTAGCTTGCTAGCTCTCGTTGCTAGTTTGCTAAGTTGCGTTCCCAGCTTGCAAGCATTGCGTTGCTATATTCTTAGCTTTGCTTTGCTAGCTTGCTAGCATTAATTTGCTAGATTGCTAGCTTTGCGTTGCTTGTTTGCTTGCTTGCTTTGCGTTTCTTGCTTGCTAGTTTTCATTGCTAGCTTCCTAGCTTTGCTTTGCTAGATTGCTAATTTTGCGTTGTTAGCTTGCTAGCTTTCCGTTGCTAGCATGAAAGCTTGCTAGATATGCGTTGTAGCTTGCCAGCTTTGCGTTGCTAGCTTGCTAGCTTTGTGTTGCTAGCTTGCTAGCTTTGCGTTGCTAGCTTGCTAGCTTTGCGTTGCTAGCTTGCTAACTTATTAGATAATGCGTTGTTAGCTTGGTGCTTTGCGTTGCTAGCATGCTTGCTATCCGTTCCTAGCTTCCTAGCTTGCTATATATGCGTTGCTAGCTTGCTAGCTTTTCGTTGCTAGCTTGCTAGCTTTGAGTTGCTAGTGTGCCATGTTTGCGTTGCTAGCTTGCAAGTTTTAGTTGCTAGCTTGTCAGCTTGGATTTGATATTTTGCCAGTTTTGCGTTGCTAGCTTGCTAGATTTGCGTTGCTATTGATAGCTTTCCGTTGCTAGCTTACAAGATTCCTGTTGCTAGCTTGCTAGCTTTGTGTTGCTATCATTCTAGCCTTGTGTTGCAGCTTGCTAGCTTTGCGTTGCTAGCTTGCTAGCTCTGCGTTGCTAGCTTGGTAGGTTGCGTTCCTTGCTTGATAACATTTCGTTGCTAGCTTGCTGGATTTCCGATGCTCGCTTCCTAGGTTTGCGTTGCTAGCTTGCTAGATGGATAGATTTGCGTTTCTAACTTACTAGCTTTGCGTTCCTAGCTAGTTACTTTTGCGTTATTAGCTTGCTAGCTTAGCGTTGCTAACTTCCTAGCTTTGCGTTGCTAGCTTGCTAGCTTTGCGTTGCTAGCTTGCTAGTTTTGCTTTGCTAGCTTGTTAGCTTTGCGTTGTTAGCTTGCTATGGTTGTGTTCTTGCTTGCTAGATTTGCGTTCAAGCTTTATAACTTTGCAATGCTATCTTGCTATGTTTCCGTTTCTAACTTGCTAGCTTTGCGTTGCTAGCTTGCTAGCTTCTCTTTGCAAGCTTGCTAGTTTTGCGAAGCTTGCTTGCTTAGGGTTTCTTGCTTTGCTAGCTTTCGTTGAAAGCTTGCTAGCTTGGCGTTTCTAGCTTCCTATCTTTGCGTTGAGATCTTGCTAGATTCTAAGGATTTCGTTGAGTGCTTTCTAGAATTGCTTTTCAATCTTGTTAGCTTTGCGTTGCTAGCTTGCTATATTTGCGTTGCTAGCTTGCTAGCATTGTGTTGCTAGCTTGCTAGCTTTGTGTTGCTACCTTGCTAACTTGGAGTCGCCAGCTTCATAACTTTGCCTTGCTAGCTTGCTAGATTGTTAAATTTGCGTTTCTAGCTTGCTAGTTTTGCATTCTTATCTTGTAACCTTGCGTTGCTAACTTGCTAGCATTGCGTTGCTTGTATGCTAGTTTTGCGTTGCTTGTATGCTAGTTTTGCGTTGCTATCTTACATGCTTTTTGTTGCTAGCTTGCTAGCTTTGCGTTTCTAGCTTTTTAGCCTGGCGTTACTAGCTTGGTTGTTTTGCGTTGCTAGCTTGATAGCTTTGCTTTGATAGCTTGCTAGCTTTGCGTTGCTAGCTTGATAGCTTTTCGACGCTGGCTTTACAGGTTTGCGTTGTTTGCTTGCCAGGGTTCGTTGCTTGCTTGCTAGATTTGCGTGGCTTGCTTGCTTGCTTGTTTGCTTTGGTTTCTTGCTAGATATCGTTGCTAGATTCCTATCTTTGTATTTTTAGATGGGTAGATTTGCGTTGCTAGCTTGCTAGCATTCCGTTGCTAGCTTGCAACTTGCTAGATATGCGTTGCTAGCTTGCCAGCTTTGCGTTGCTATCTTAAAAGGTTTGCGTTGCTAGCTAGCCAGCTTTGCGTTTCTAGCTTCCTAGTTTTGAGTTGCTAGCTTGCTATATTTGTGTTGCAAGCTTTCCAGCTTTCCGTTTCTAGATTTCCAGCTTTGGGTTGCTAGCTTGCTACGTATCTTTTGCTATCTTGCTAGCTTGCTAGATATGCGTTGCTAGAATTCTAGCTTTGCGTTGCTAACTTGAAGTCTTTGCGTTGCTAGCTTTCTTGCATTGCGTTGCTAATTTTCTAACTTGTTAGGAATGCGTTGCTACGTTGCCAGCTTTGCGTTAATATCTTGCTAGATTTGCGTGGCTAACTTGCTAGCTTTGCGTTACAATCTTGCTAACTTTCCGTTGCAAGCTTGCTTGCTTTGAGTTACTAACATGCAGGTATGCTTTGATTGCTTGCTTGCTTGCATTTTTTTTTTTGCTTGCTAGAGTTCGTAGCTATCTTCCTAGCTTTGCGTTGCTAGATTGCTAAATTTGTGTTGCTAGCTTGGTAGCTTTGCGTTGCTAGCTTGCTAGAATTGCGTTGCTAACATTTTAGCTTTTCGTTGCTAGCTTGGTAGCTTTGCGTTGCTAGCTTGCTAGCTTTGCGTTGCTAGCTTTCTAGCTTTGCGTTCCTAGCTTGTTAGCTTTGCGTTGCTAGCGTGCCAGGTTTGCGTTATTAGCTTGACAGCTTTGCTTTGCTTGCTTGCTAGATTTGCTTGACAAGCTTGCTAGCATTTCCTTGCTACCTTGTTAGCTTTCCTTTGCTATCTTGCTAGTTTGAATTTCTACCTTGCTAGCTTTGCTTTGCTTGCTTGCTTTGCGTTTATTGCTTGCTAGCTTTCATTTCTAGCTTCCTAGCTTTGCGTTGCTAGATTGCTAGTCTTGCGTTGTTAGCTTGCTAGCTTTCCGGTGCTAGTTTGATAGCTTGCTAGATATGCGTTGCTAGCTTGCTAGATTTGCGTTGCTAGCTTGCCAGCTTTGCGTTGCAATCTTGCTTGCTTTGCGTTGCTAGCTTGCTAGCTTTGCGTAACTAACTTGCTAGCTTTGCGTTGCTAGCTTGCAGGCTTTGCGTTGCTAGCTTGCTAGCTTTGCGTTGCTAGCTTCCTAGCTTATTAGATAACGCGTTGCCATCTTGCCAGCTTTGGGTGTCTAGCATGCTAGCTATCCGTTGCTAGCTTGCTAGCTTTCTATATATGCGTTGCTAACTTGCCAGCTCTGCGTTGCTAGGTTGCCAACTTTAATTTGTTTGCTTGCCTGCTTTGCGTTGCTAGCTTGCTAATTTTGCGTTGTTATTGCTAGCTTTACGTTTCTAGCTTATCAGCTTGCTAGCTTGCTAGCTTTTCGTTTCTAGCTTACTAGATTTCTATATATGTGTTGCTAGCTTGCTAACTTTGTTTGCTAGCTTGCCATCTTTGCGTTGCTAGCTTGCCAGCTTTGCGTTGATAGCTAACAAACTTTGGGTTTCAAGTTTGCCAGGTTTTTGCGTTGCTAGCTTGCCAGGTTTGCGTTGCTAACTTGAGAGATTGCGTTGCTATCTTGTCAGTTTTCCGTTGCTAGCATGCTAGATATTCGTTCTAGCTTACTAGGTTGCTATATATACGTTGCTAGCTTGCCAGCTATGCGTTGCTAGCTTGCCAGATTTGATTTGTTAGCTTGTCAGATTTGCGTTGCTAGCTTTCTAAATATGCGTGGCTAGCTTGCTAGCTTTGCGTTGCTACCTTGCTAGATTTTCGTTCCTAGCTCGTCAGCCTTAAGTTGCTAGCTTGCTAGATTTAATTGGTTAGCTTGCAAGCTTTGCGTTGCTACATTGCTAGCTTTCCGTAGCTAACTTGCTACATTTGCGTTGCTTGCTTCCTTGCTTTGGGTTTCTTGCTTGCTAGCTTTGAGTTGCTAGCGTGCTAGATTTGCGTAGCTAACTTGTTATCTTTGCGCTTCTAGCCTGATAGCCTTGCTTTGCTAGCTTGCTAGCTTAGCGTTCCTAGCTTGGTATCTTTGCGTTTCTAGCTTGGTAGCTTTGCGTTGTTAGCTTGGTAGCTATGCGTTGCTAGCTTGCTAGTTTTGCGTTGCTAGCTCGATAGTTTTGCGTTGCTCGCTTGCTAGTTTTGCGTTGCTAGCTTGGCAAGTTTGCTTTGATAGCTTGCCAGCTGTGCGTTGCTAGCTTGCTGGTTTTTTGTGGTTAGCTTGCTAGGTTTCGTTGCTACCTTGCTAGCTTTCCGTCGCTAGCTTGCTAGCTTTGCGTTGCTAACTCGGTAGCTTTGTGTTGCTTGCTTCCTGGCTTTGCGTTTCTTGCTTGCTAGCTGTGCGTTGCTAGCTTGCTTCCTTTGTTTTGCTAGCTTGCTTTCTTTGCGTTGCTAGATTGGTTGCCTTGCGTTGCTAGCTTGCTAGCTTTGCGTTGCATGCTTGCTTTGCGTTTCTTGCTCGCTAGATTTCGTTGCTAGGTTGCTAGCTTGGCGTTGCTAGCTTCCAACTTTGCGTTGTTCTCTTGCTAGATTGTTAGAATTACGTTGATAACTTGCTAGATTTGCGTTGCTATCTTGTTAGCTTTGCTTTTCTAGCTTGCTATCTTTGCGTTGCTAGCTTGCTATCATTGCGTTGTTAGCTTGCTAGCTTTGCGTTGATACCTTGCTAGCTTGGCGTTGCTAGCTTCCTAGCTTTGCGTTGCTAGCTTGCTAGATTGTTAGAAATGCGTTACTAGCTTGCTATCTTTTCGTTCCTATCTTGTAAGCTTTGCGTTGCTAGCTTGCTTGCATTGCGTTGCTAGTTTGCTAGCTTTACGTTGCTATCTTACTAGCTTTTCGTTGCTAGCTTGCTAGCTTTGCGTTGCTAGCATATTAGCCTTGCGTTGCTAGCTTGTTAGTTTTGCGTTGCTTGCTTGCTAGCTTTGCGTTGATAGCTTGCTAGATATGCGTTGCTAGCTAGCCAGCTTTGCGGTTCTAGCTTCCTAGCTCTGCTTTGCTAGCTTGCTAGATTTGCGTTGCTAGCTTGCCAGTTTTCCGTTGCTAGCTTGACAGCTTTGCATTGCTAGATTGCTACCTATTCTTTGCTCTCTTGCTAGCTTGCTTGATATGCGTTGCTAGCATTCCAGCTTTGTGTTGCTACCTTGCAGACTTTGCGTTCCTAGCTTCCTAGGATTGCGTTGTTTGCTTGCTAGTTTGTTAGAAAAGCGTTGCTAGTTTGCTAGCTTTACGTTACTATCTGGCTAGATTTGCGTGGCTAGCTTGCTATGTTTGTGTTACAATCTTGCTAGCTTTCCGTTGCAAGCTTGTTTGCTTCGAGTTGCTAGCTTGATAGCTATGAGTTACTTGCTTGCTTTCTTTGGGTTTCTTGCTTTCTAGCGTTCTTTGCTCTCTTCCTGCTAGCTAGCCAGTGTTCCGTTTCTATCTTCCCAGCTTTGCGTTGCAACCTTGCTAGATTTGCGTTGCTAGCTTGGCAGCTTTGCATTGCTAGCTTACCAAATTTGCTTTGCTAGCTTGCTAGATTGCTAGATTTGAGTTGCTAGACTGCTTACTTTGGTTCCTAGCTAAGTTTATTTGCGTTGCTAACTTGCGTAGTTAGTTTGCTAGCTTTATTTTGCTACCTTGCTAGCTTGGCGTTGCTAGCTTGCTAGATTTGCGTTGCTAGCTAGCTAGATTGCTAAATTTTCGTTGCTGGCTTTCTAGCGTTGCGTTGCGCTCTTGCTAGATTTGCGTTGCTATCTTGCTAAATTTTGCGTTGCTAGCTTGCTTTCTTTACGTTGCTAGCTTGCTAGCTTAGAGTTCAAATCTTGGTAGCTTTGCGTCTCTAACTTGCTAGCTTTGCGTTCTTAGCTTCCTAGCTTTACGTTGTTAGCTTGTTAGCTTTGCGTTGCTAGCTTGCTAGATTTGCGTCGCTAGCTTGCTAGCTTTGCGATGCAAGCTTGTTAGCTTTGCGTTGCTAACTTGGCAAGATTTCTTTGCAGGCTTGGCTGCTTGCGTTGCTAGCTTGCAGGTTTGCGTTGCTAGCTTGGAAAGTGTGCTTTGCTAGCTTGCCTCCTGAGCGTTGCTAGCTTGCAAGATTTGCGTGGTTAGCTTGATAGCTTTACGTTTCTACCTTGCTAACATTCCGTTGATAGCTTGCTAGCTTTGCGTTGCTATCTTGCTAGCTTTGCTTTGCTTGCTTCCTTGCTTTGCGTTTCTTGCTTGCTAGCTTTGCTTTGCTAGTTTGCTACCTTTGTTTTGCTTGCTGGCTATCTTCGCGTTGCTAGATTGGTAGCCTTGCGTTCCTATCATGCTAGCTAGCTTTGCGTTGCTAGCTTGCTAAATTGCTAGATATGCGTTGCTAGCTTGAAATCTTTGCGTTCCTATCTTGCTAGATTTGCGGTGCTATATTGCTAGCTTTGCGTTGCTTGCTTGTTAGATTACCGTTGCAAGCTTGTTAGCTTTACGTTGCTAGCATGCAAGCTTTGTGTTTATATCTTACTAATTTGCGTTGCTAGCTTGCTAGCTTAGCGTTATTAGCGTGCTAGCTTTGCGTTGCTAACTTCATAGCTTTGCGTAGCTAGCTTGCTAGCTTTGCGATGCTAGCTTGATAGTTTAGCGTTGCTGGCTTGCTAGCTTGCTAGCTTTGCGTTGCTAGTTTCCTAGGGTTTCGTTCTAGCTTGCTATGTTTGCGTTCAAGCTTGCTATTTTGCAATGCTAGCTTACAAACTTTGCGTTGCTAGCTTGCTAGTTTTGCGTTGCTAGCTTTCTAGTTTTGCGTTGCTAGCTTGCTAGCTTTGTTTGCTTGCTTGCAAGCTTTGTTTCCTAGCTTGCTAGCTTTGCGTTACTTGTTTCCTTTGCGTTTTTTCTTGCTAGATTTCGTTGCTAGCTTGCTAGCTTGGCGTTGCTATCTTCCTAGCTTTGCGTTGCTAGCTTATTTGAATGTTAGAATTGTGTTGCTAGCTTGATAGATTTTCGTTGCTATCTTGTTAGGTTTGCGTTGCTAGCTTGCTAACTTTGCAATGCTAGCTTGCTAGCATTGCTTTGCTAGCTTGCTATCTTTGCGTCGGTACCTTGCTAGTTTTGCTTTGCTAGCTTCCTAGCTTTGCGTTGCTACCTTTCTAAATTGTTAGAATTGCGTTACTAGCTTGCTAGCTTTGCGTTCCTATCTTGTAAGCTTTGCGTTGTTAGCTTGCTTGCATTGCGTTGCTAGTTTGCTAGCTTTGCGTTGCTATCTTACTAGCTTTTCGTTGCTAGCTTGCTAGCTTTGCGTTTCTAGTTTTTAGGCTTTGCGTTGCTAGCTTCGTAGTTTTGCTTTTCTTGCTTGCTAGATTTGCGTTAGTAGTTGCTAGATGTCTTTGCTAGCTTGCCAGTTATGCGCTGCTTGCTTGCCAGCTTTGCGTTGCTAGCCAGTCAGTTTTGCGTTTTTAGCTTCATAGCTTTGCGTTGCTAGCTTGCTATCTTTCTATCTTTTCGTTGCTAGCTTGCCAAGTTTGCGTTGCTTGCTTGCTACCTATCCTTTGCTATCTTGCTATCTTGCTAGATATGTGTTGCTAGCATTCTAACTTTGCGTTGCTACCTTGCACACTTTGCGTTGCTAACTTCCTAGATTTGCGTTGATATCTTTCTTGTTTGTTAGAAATGGTTTGCTAGTTTGCTAGCTTTGCGTTACTATCTTGCTAGATTTGAGTGGCTAGCTTGCTAGCTTGGCGTTAAAATCTGGCTAGGTTTCCGTTGCAAGCTTGCTTGCTTCGAGTTTCTAGCTTGCTAGCTATGCGTTGCTCGCTTGCTTGATTGCTTTGCGTTTATTGCTTGCTAGCGTTCGTTGCTCTCTTCCTAGCTTTGCGTTGCTAGATTGCTAACTTTGTGTTGCTAATTTGATAGCTTTGCGTTGCTAACTTGATAGAATTGCGTTGCTAGCTTTTTAGTTTTGCGTGCTAGCTTGGTAGCTTTGCGTTGCTAGCTTGATAGCTTTTCTTTCCTAGCTTTCCATCTTTGCGTTGCTAGCTTGTTATCTTTGCGTTGCTAGCTTGC
>NW_019721819.1:0-959 GCF_002891405.2 Cryptotermes secundus | reverse complement strand
TGCTATTTTACTAGATTTGCGTTGCTTCCTTGCTTGCTTTCTTTGGGTTTTTGATTGCTAGATTCGCGTTGCTAGCCTGCTAGCTTTGCGTTGCTAGCATGCTAACTTGCTACCTCTGCGTTGCTAGCTTGCTAGTTTTGCTTTGCTAGCTTGCTAGATTGCCGTTGCTAGCTTGTAACTTTGCGTTGCTATCTTGCTTGCTTGCTTTGCTAGCTTGATAGCCCTGCGTTGCTATCTTGCTAGATTGCTAGATTTGCGTTGCTAGCTTGATAGATTTGGGTTGATAGCTTGCTAGCATTTCGTTGCTAACTCCCTAGCTTTGCGTTGCTAGCTTGCTAGCTTTGCGTTGTTAGATTGCTAGCTTGCTAGATTTGCGTTGCTAGGTTGCTAAATTTGCGTTTCTAACTTGCTAGCTTTGCGTTGCTAGCTTGTTAGCTTGGTAATTCTAGTTTGCCAACTTTGCTTTGATAGCTTGCTAAATTTGCGTTGCTAAATTGCTAGATTGCTAGATATGCGTTGCTAGCTTGCTAGCTTTGTAGCTTACTAATTTTGCGTATTAATCTTGCTATCTGTGCGTTGCCAGCTTGCTAATTTTGTGGTGTTAGCTTAAAAGCTTTGCTTTGCTAGCTTGCTAGATTGCCGTTGCTAGCTTGCTAGATTGCCGTTGCTAGCTTGCTAGATTGCCGTTGCTAGCTTGCTAGATTGCCGTTGCTAGCTTGCTAGATTGCCGTTGCTAGCTTGCTAGATTGCCGTTGCTAGCTTGCTAGATTGCCGTTGCTAGCTTGCTAGATTGCCGTTGCTAGCTTGCTAGATTGCCGTTGCTAGCTTGCTAGCTTTGCGTTGCTAGATATGCTAACTTCCTACCTCTGCGTTGCTAGCTTGCAAGTTTTGTTTGCTAGCTTGCTAGATTGCCGTTGCTAGCTTGCTAGCTCTGCGTTGCTATCTTGTTAGATTGCTAG
>NW_019721818.1:283-392 GCF_002891405.2 Cryptotermes secundus | reverse complement strand
TATTAATTATTACCGTTACACAGTTATGGTCTTAAATTTGTGGGGTGTCCTCTCTAATGAGAGGACGCGTCTGTGTGTTGCATATGCTGCTGGCCCTCCCCAGTGTGGT
>NW_019721818.1:0-135 GCF_002891405.2 Cryptotermes secundus | reverse complement strand
CAAGACATATTACGACTGACGGTCAGTCAGTCATTAAGTCTTAGTGTCAAGCCCCATCTGAGGCTCATGACCAGATATTCATTACTCTTCGATAGTTACGGTCTTGTTTTTGTGGGGCACCCTCTCTGACTATAG
>NW_019721817.1:0-6240 GCF_002891405.2 Cryptotermes secundus | reverse complement strand
TAACAACCTACAAGTCTTGGCTACAATTAATTGTAACACTGATACAGGTTTACACACTTTACAAATCCTACACACAAATCTCTTTGCACTGTCACGATTCACTCGTCACAACTAAACTCGGTGACTACTACCCTCAATTCAACTCGTAACTCTCCACTTGCTAGATTTCAACTCAACTCGCAGGCTGCTGCCTTGAGAACTCTTGATAACACATTGGCTCTCGCTTGCTGCTCATCCGGCTTATATTCGGTTCGCTGTTACCTGTTGCCCGCGCCAACAGCTTCATTGCGTGCCACGTCACAGTAGGAAGCGGCGCCTTGTCACAGTATCTGCGTATAGCCTAGCAACGCTGTTACTTCACGCCGTCTTACGTCACCGCCAGTTGCGCGTTACGTCACCGTTCGGTGGGGGGGAGAGAGCGCTGACTCATCCGCCACGTCACTTTGGCCTAAGTTGCCACGTTGTTGCTGGGTAGGGAATGGTTCACCTTTGCGCAACATGTCACACTGCTCCCTCCTTAAGCCTGTTCGTCCCGAATAGCCTAATGGTGCACCCCGTTCCTTTTCTTTGGAGGTTGTTCTTGCAGCATCTTCTTTTGTCATGCTACTCTTTCTCTTCTCCCCGTTGCTTTGCTTTCCAACCGCTACATCTTCTTGCAGCGACTATTATCTGGCCGTTCCAACCGCTCCGCTCTTAAAACCAGCTCGTCTCGAGCGGTTTCCTCTCAGCTCGCTAGAAGTTCCAGTTTTATCCCATTCATCCATCGCTTTCTCCCATGGCACATTCACTCCCTCTGGGGAGCCCGGTTTTTCTACATTACCTGTTCCTCCTCCGCTTGGAGTCTGTTTTTCCGTTTTGGATGGGGTCGTCCCCTCCACAAGGTCCAATCCTTGCCGTGTCGTAAGCCGACAGAAAATCCGGCTACTCGCTTGGCGACCTGCAGTCTTGCAGTTTTTCTCAGGTCTGCTTTCTTCACATATCGCGGCTGTCCGCTGCCTAGGTCCTTCACTTCATTTCTGCGTTGTAGTTGCTGTCTCAGGCCTCGGTTCCTGATGACAGTGTTGAGTTCCGGGCCTTTGCACGCTCTCTTCCTGAACATCCGTTTCTTGGTAATTTTCCGGTGCGACCTTATTCTTGTTTTGTCCCATACTCCTGTGTCCTACACAGGGTGTAATCTTTATTCCTGCGGCGGTCACTTCTTTCCCCTGGCATCGGAAGGTTCCCAAGGGGAATTTCCTTCTTGAAGGCAATTCTCCAACGTCGTGCCACTGTCGCGCGACGCGATGTCTTCCTGCAGGGGCCAGCCAACTTCATCCGGGGACCACAGTTTTCACGAGTCGAATTCTTTATATTTCGTCGATGTCGGTCCCTGTGCCTTTTCTTCTTCGGTTCTCCGTACCGGCATTACTTCGGCGTCTTGATCGGGTACCTCTCGTAGTTCTGCAGCCTCAAGTTTCCTGTTCGCTGAGGCCGGCTCTTCTCCTTCTGGACGTGCCTCCATTTCTCGGCAGGCCATCTTCACTCCGACCGGTATAGCAATGGGGGGTCTCTTCTTGTTGTGCCGCCGCAGGTTTCGTGTCCACTTGGCAGGCCACCGTCTCCTTTTGGGTAATCGGCATCAATTCATCTTCAGGTTCGCTGACCGGTACGACTGCGACGTCGTCTACAGGGACCTTTTCTTGTTGTCCCGCCTCAGGTTTCATGTCCACTGGGGCCGGCTTCTCTTCTTCTAGATGTGCCTCCATCTCTTGGCAGGCTATCGTCTTTACGTCTCTTTCGGGTTTAAATGCGTACATCATTTCCATGTGCCTGGTGCCCATTATTTGTCGCATGGCTTCCGTTATTGCTTTGATAGCTCTTGTTTCTGTTCGGGTGGCTTCCGTCCTTTCTTGGATAGCTCTTGTTTCTGCTCTGGTGGCTTCCGCTTCTGCGACCAGCTCTTCTCGCATGGCGGCCTTTTTTCTCGCCAGGCTTTCCACTTGTCGTCAGTCCTTTCCTCGGCAACTTCTCTCTGGGCCCGCAATTCCTTCCGCAGGAGTTCCAACAATTGCTGTGTGTCCATTATCTTTCAGGATAAAAATTTATGCCCTTGTAAATTTAATTATCAGTCTAGGCGTGTTTAAGTTCGTAAAAATTCTGACACCAGTGTAAGGTGTTTTAGTTACTGATCTCGTTGGTCACGTGTGTAAGTTCGTATCCCACTTCTAACAACAAATGTAACGTGTTTCGTTACTGAATACGCCGTAGAGATTGTTAATTGGTTTATTTAACAACCTACAAGTCTTGGCTACAATTAATTGTAACACTGATACGGGTTTACATAGTTTAGAAATCCTACACACAAATCCATTCACACTGTCAAGATTCACTCGTTACAACTAAACTCGGTGAATACTAAAATTCAATTCAACTCGTAACTCTCCGCTAGCTAGATTTCAACTCAACTCGCAGGCTGCTGCCCAGAGAACTGTTGATAACACACTGGCTCTCGCGTGCTGCTCAGCCGGCTTATGTTCGGTTCACTGTTACCTGTTGCCCCCGTCAACAGCGTCGTTGCATGCACGTCACAGTAGGAAGCTGTGCCTTGTCACAGTATCTGCGTATAGCCTAGCTACGCTGTGACCTCACGACGACTTACGACACCGCACGTTGCGCGTTACGTCACCGTGAGGAGGGGAGAGGAGGGAGCACTGACTTATCCGCCACGTCACTGTGGCTTGAGTTGCAACGTTGCTGCTGGGTAGGGAGGGGTTCTTCGTGGCGAAACATGTCACATTTTCATGAAATCCCTCAAAATTTGATTAAAATTAATGAATAATTAAATATCGTCAAAAAATTGGATAGAATTCCATAAATAAAAATGGTATCTTTGAAAATTTTTTGATATCCTTTATAATAACTTGAAATCTGGAATATTTTGTGAAAATATAATAAATTACGATGAAATCGTTCAAAACCTGGTTTATATTCGTTAAATTTAACTTAACATAAATCAAATTGACTTAACTTTCCTAATATAATGGAGAAATCGTAAATAATTAACGACAGAAAACCATTTAATAACATGAAGTCATTCATATATTGTTTGTAATTCCTTATATTAACGTGAAATCGTCAAAGAATTTTTGGAAAATTTTCATAAAATAGGTTGAGTTCGTTCAAAATTTGGTTAAATTCACGAAATTACTTTGAAAGACTGAAAATTTTATTAAAATTTATTAAATTACATAGTACTTTATCAGAAAAATTAAGTAATTCATTAAATTAGGGTGAAATCTTTTAAAAATTGATTGAAATTTTTTATTTTAACTTTAAAAAGTCAAAGAATTTTAGGTTAAAAGTATATAGTTTCGTTGAATTCGTTCAAAATTCAATTAAAATCCCTTTAATTAACTTCGAATCGTTCAAAATTTAAAGAAATTTTATATAAATCGTCAAAAATATTTCTGCTAGAATTAACAAAATTAGTGTGAAATCTTTCTCAAAATAATAGATATAATTCATATTAACTTGAAATCGAGAAAGAATTTTTGTTAAAATTACATAAATTAGATTTAAGAAGGTCAAAATAAGTTTAGAATTCCTTAAAGTATCATGAAGTCCCTAAAATTTGATTAAAATTAATAAATAATTAAATATCGTCAAAAAATTGGACAGAATTCCATGAATTAAAGTGGAATTTTTGAAAATTTGTTGAAATACTTTTAATTAACTTGAAATCTGTAATAATGCTTGGTTAAAATTTCATAAAATAAGTCGAAATCTTTCAAACCCTGCTTTATATTCGTTAAATTTAACTTAACATTAATCAAAATTGACTAAAATTTCCCTAATATAATAAAGAAATCGTCAATAATTGGACAGAAAACCATTAATGAGATGAAATCTTTCACATATTTTCTGTAATTCCTTATATTAACGTAAAATCGTCAAAGAATTATCGGAAAAAGTTTCATAAAATTGGTTGAGTTCGTTCAAAATTTGGTTAAAACACCTGAAATTACTTTGAATGACTGAACATTTTATTAAAATTCATTAAATAATATTGTAATTATGAGAAATTTAAATGAATTCCTTAAATTAGAGTGAAATATTTTATAAATTATTTGAAATCCTTTATTTTAACTTGAGAAAGTCAAATAATTTTAGGTTAAAATTACATAGATTTCGTTGAATTCTTTCAAAATTAATTTAAAATTCCGTATATTAACTTCGAATCGTTCAAAATTTCTTTAAATTTTCTGTGATATTATGTAAATCGTCAAAAAATCTGATAGAATTCCCAAAATTAGCGTGAAACCTATCACAAAGTAATAGATATTATTTATACTAAGTTGAAATCAGGAAAGAATTTTTGTTTAAAATTACATGAATTAGGTTGAAGGAGGTCAAAATTAGTTTAGAATTCCTTAAATTATCGTTATATCCCTCAAAATTTGATTAAAATTAATTAATAATTAAATATCGTCAAAAAATTGGATAGAATTCAACAAATTAAGGTGGAATCTCTGAAAATTTGTTGAAAATCTTTGTATTAACTTGAAATCTGGATAATTCTTGGTCAAACTTTCATAAATTACGTTGAAATCTTTCAAAACCTGGTTTATATTCGTTAATTTTAACTTAATATCAATCAAAATTTACTTAAAATTCCTAATATAATTTAGAAATAGTCAATAATTTTGGACAGAAAACCATTTAATATGATGAATTCTTTTGAATATTATTTCTAATTCCTTATATTAAAGTGTAATCGTGAAAGAATTTCGGAAAAATTTTCATAAAATATGTTGAATTCGTTAAAAATTGGGATAATATTCCTTAAATTACTTTGAATAATTGAACATTTTATTAAAATTCCTTAAATAAAATGGTAATTATCAGAAAACTAAAGGAATTCCTTATTTATTGTTAAACATTTTATAAATTGGTTGAAATTATTTATTTTAACTTGAAAGTCAAAGAATTTTAAGTTCACTTTATATAGATTTCTTTGAATGTGTTCAAAATTTATTTAAATTCCTTAAGTTAACTTCGAATCCTTCAAAATTTCTTTATGTTTCATGAAATATTATGTAAATTTTCAAAAAATCTGCTAGAATTCCCAGTAGTGTCAAATCTTTCACAAACTAATTGAAATTATTTATATCAACTTGAATTCGAGAAAGAATTTTCGGTTAAAATTACATAAATTAGGTTGAAGAAGGTCAAAATTAGTTTAGAATTCCTTAAATTGTCATGAAATCCCTCAAAATTGGATTACAATTAATAAATAATTAAATATCGTCAAGAAAATTGGATAGAATTCAACAAATTAAGGTGGAATCTTTGAAAATTGGTTGAATTTCTTTATATTAACTTGAAATCTGAAATTTATTTGTCAAAATTTAAANTGAAAAAATTATTTGTCAAAATTTAAAAAATTACGTTGAAATCGTTCAAAACCTGGTTCATATTAGTTAAAATTAATTTAACGTCAATAAAAATTGACTTAAATTTCCCTAGTATAATGTACAAATCGTCAATAACTTGGACAGAATTCCATTTAATAATAAGAAACCTTTCACATATTTTCTGTAGTTCCTTGTATTAACGTGAATTTGTCAAAGAATATTAGGAAAAACTTTCATAAAACAGGTTGAGTTCGGTAAAATATTTGTTTAAATACTTTAAATTACTTTGAAACACTGAAAATTTCATTAAAATTCATTAAATAATATATTAATTATAAGCAACTTAAAGTAATTCCTTAAATTAGAGTGAAATGTTTTATAAATTTGTTAGATTCTTTATTTTAACTTGAAAAAGTCAAAGAATTTTAGGTTTAAATTATATAGATTTCGTTGAATTCGTTCAAAATTCAATTAAAATTCCTCAAATAACTTCGAATCTTTCATAATTTCTTTTAATTTCCTGAAATATTATGTAAATCGTCAAAGAATCTGTTATAATTCCTGAATTTAGAGAGAAATCTTTCACAAATTTATTGACATTTTTATATTAACTTGAAATCTGAAATAATTTTTTGTCAAAATTTCATAAATTATTTTGAAATCATTCAAAACCTGGTTTATATTCGTTAAAATTAACTTAATATGAATCAAAATTGAGTTAAATTTCCCTAATATAAAGGAGGAATCATCAATAATTTGGACAGAATTCCATTTAATAAGAAAAAATCTTTCACAAATTGTTTGTAATTCCTTATATTAACGCAAAATCATCAAAGAATATTCGGAC
>NW_019721816.1:6120-7204 GCF_002891405.2 Cryptotermes secundus | reverse complement strand
CGAATTCGTACAAAGATTAACGAAAGGAAACCTGGTCCGTCCCCCCAAGCAGGGGAAGAGAACAGGCNGAGACCTCTTCAGGTGAGACGAATTCGTACAAAGATTAACGAAAGGGAACCTGGTCCGTCCCCCTAAGCAGGGGAAGAGAACAGGCGGAGAAAGCATGTGGCCTTGACCATGACCACGCGCTAAAATATTCAGAGCATGACAATATTCACATCCTTGTTATTCAAATTGAATTACTTATATATGACTTTTTCTCTTTTTGTTTCTTAACTACGGAAGGAATGATTAACTTGCTTCCATGCATGGCACACCACTGGTTCCTTGATAATGTCTCTCTTTAAGTAACTTTTTGTCCCTGAGTCAGGATGCCAAATCAGGTGAAGCACTTTATGGCCGCGCCGTAGCTGAAGCGGTTAGTCGCTGGCTTCCAACCGCGGCGGCCCGGGTTCGATCCCGGGTGTGATCAAGTTGGATTTGTGGTGGACAAAGTGACGATGGAGTGTGTTTTTTCAAAGTACTTCGGTTTCCTTAGCCAATCTTCATTCCATCAAATTCTCCATCATCATAATCACCCAGGGCAGGCTACAGTAGGCCAATCAGTGGCCGCCATGCTGAGTGGACTCAGTTGGACTCCACCCTCCCCCCATTAAGCGGTTTTTTAAAAAGAGCACATCCTGCTGTTCCCACGGTTTGTGTTATTACGTGTATTGACAATTCCAGTGGGGCAGACTTCCTTCATAGCTGAATGATCTGCAGATAGGTTTGGTTAGAAAGTTCTATAAATCTTGATATTGCACATGGTTGCCCCAGTGACTGCCAAAGTTAGTTACACATTACTACTCTTCGGGAGAAGGAAATGTAACTGCGACGTTCCGTTTTATGAAAAATCCGTACGGTGTGATGTAGATAATTATGCACATGCTGCTACTACTTGAGACACTAAACAGTTCATCCCGCCTTTACGGGGTAAGTGACATTTGCAATATTCATGTGTCAGCGCTGAGCCCGAAGCGTTCCACATTCAACACAGTTGTTATTTTTGTTTGAAACTTGAACTCGCCCCACGTAAGTGCGGCCG
>NW_019721816.1:0-3158 GCF_002891405.2 Cryptotermes secundus | reverse complement strand
CTAATAATTCAATTCAATTCGTGGTTATTTTCTTGCAAGAGGCCAATAACAAAGTTGGCACGAGTACATAGAAATACAGAAATAACTAAAAAACAAAATACAAACAAGACAGTCTATATAATGGCAATATATTAATAATAATTCCAAGATAAAATAAAGGTAGCATTAACAGGTGAGAAAAATAAAATCAGTACATTTCCAATGGTCATTCCATTATGTGGCGAGAAAGGACAATACACATACATACACACATAGAAGTTAATAATAACAATAACCCAATTAATTCTTATTTATTCGTGTGGCCGCTCAACATCCTAATTCAATTCAATTCATGTTTATTTGCAATAATAATAATAATAATAATATGATTATTCAGACAATACAAATTTCCGTGTTTCCGTGTTCTGTTTGTGTTCGCTTTGTTTTTTCTTAACCTGTGCTCAGTTTCTAATTGACTTTTGGTCTGATAAGTTAGAACGTAAGTAAATAAGAATTGAGTTGAATTCGAGGTCTGTGAAGATGTTCTTCTGGATTCTCAGCTCCCTGGGACTGAACCCCTGCGTCTCCACTGTACCACAAGTTAGGAAGTTAGGTAGACGTGGGCGGAGCACACAGGGATACAAACCGAACGGTGCGGCACTGGTTTGCAGTGTTTGTGCTGATGCAGGAAGCAGCTCGGGCGGATACAGACATGAACGAAATGCCTAGATCGATATCTCCGCTTGTCCATTACACAGCGAGTAATGAAATCGCATTGTAAGCTTACGGTTGCTTACATAAAGAACAGCGCAATGTTCCATTATTTCACCTGCTGTACCGCCCCATTCAGCCGCGTGGCTGTGCATTGTGACTGTACCGGCAGCCACACTTTTGTTGTTTTGCTCTTTGTCGTGCTTACACGTGTTTGTAGGCGGGGGGCGAGCGGTACCTGAACCCACGCGCTTCCTCCAGATCAAACCACGAACAGACAACAGCTTGCACTTCACACCGGTCGCTGTGGTAATCATTTAAATATATTTAAACGAATAATACTTGTGCCGTGTTCAGTCATCATGGTATGTAGACCAATAGGATACTGGAGGTAACACTCCACGCATTCCTGTCACAGAACACTGTTAAGGTTAGTAATAAGCTTTCCGTTCTGGCAACTTTACCCCCACACAAAGAACAGTGCATTTAAATTTAACTGGTAAGGAGGCGAGATCCGACCAGTGGACCCAGTCCAGAGCCAGTTGAATTCACTCCACACCCTCTCGCCCTACTTGTTTAAGCTCCATTTTAACATTAGCCTAAGCACAAATAAATTGCCTTGAGAGGTAAAGTTTCTGCCTTTCGTGTCGACGATGCGCGTTTCGAATCCCGGCCGGGGCTACTACTTTCACTTGTTTTCGTCATTATCCTCCGTCCCAGCATGCAAATTCCAATATATCACCGTAAAGTAAGCTACCGCCGTTTTCCTTCCGCATCCTTTCTAGTTTTACTAATCACTGTTATCTAATTATTGGGCTCTGTGTACCCTGCGCTATTGACAGCGTCACGAATTGAGTGCAACTAGATGTCAAATTTTCCAGTTGCTTTCAGATATATATGACAAATATTTTGTGCGAATTTTACGTCTACATGCTACATGCCTGCCCCATCTCATCGTGTTCGATCTTTTTAATAACGCATGGTGAAGTGTACAAATTCTGAAGCTCTTCATTTTTAAAATTCTCCATCCTTCCTTCGCTCTCTCTCTCTCCTAAATATTCTTCCGAGCACCTCTTCCCAAATTCCCGGATTATGTGTCTTGGATTAAGGTGAGACGCTAAGTCACCCAACCATATAAGAGAACAGGTCACGTGATTTAGTATGGCTATATACGATTTTTGGATTTACTGAACACTTACAGATCGTAAGTACAAGTACTAACTATAGCGCTATTGCTAATTCACTCTATGTAATTCACTACAGAAAACAGCTAAGACTTCTCAGCCACTTTTGTCTTCACCAGTTTTGTGGTAACGACTTCCAAAGGCAGACGTTCCCCTTCTTCTGGTTCCCGAGCCTCAGCTACGAACTTCTAACAGCAACAGCTAACAAGTACTGAACCGCAGTTGTGTGTGATATTTTGATGTGGCAATGTTTACTGCTCTAACTCCATTATCATTACTAATTTCATGCAAACTCTCATTCCCAATCGTTGGTTTGAAAATATCTTCCCTGGTTACTTTGGCATTGAAATCTCCTAACAAAATTTTCATATGTACTTCTGGAGTTTATCACAAACAAGTTCTTGTTCTTCGTAGAACTTGTCCTTTATATCATTAATTTTATCTTCTGTTGGGGCGTGAACATTCGGACCGATTATGTCACACATGTTTAACAATCTATCACTAACGAACTCTACCCTCTTAACTGCTGATATAATTCTCTTTTGTGCGAAGAAACCTGTACCTAATTGATAATTGTCATTCCATTTCCATACAAAAGTATACAATCGCCTGCTGGTTCAGTTCCACCTCCACTCCATCTGACCTCCTGTACTCCCGCCACTGTACGTACTTTGAACATTCCAAGTACCAAACATCATATTAATTTTCTTTCGCTTGGGTCTTTTATCCACAGAATCCGTCCAGGTCCGAGGCTTCTTGGACATTTTCGTAACAAGCTTATTATCTTACGGTGAGGAGGTGTTAGCCCCATGCTCAACACCCAAACGGGAGGACCACCCCTTGTCGGCTGATAGCGAATGCTTATTCAGTATATTCGCAGCTTCCCTCAACACTTAGAGGTCGTCTCCTCCATCCGCAACCTGAGGACGCACCAAGCCGTGGTGACAAGGGCCACCTAACATGCTGTCTAAATTAATAGAGCTTATTTTAAAGTATTATTATTTTTATAAAAATTATTCTATTATATATAGGGGGTATTGTGAGGGAAATTGAGTAGGGAAAATTGTGTGTTTGTGTGTGTATATATGGTGTGTTTTCAAACGCTTTCGTTTATGGGGGACGTTGATGTTATGAGATTGTGCACTGTTGGTGCTAATGGCCACGTGTGTGTTGTTTCTGGTGAAAATGGGGTGTTATAAATTTTTTATCCTTGGGTATAACATTGAATATTATGCGAGAATGCGTTGTTAGTAGCGATGGTCTCTTGCTCTCCTGTTATTTTCT
>NW_019721815.1:0-1291 GCF_002891405.2 Cryptotermes secundus | reverse complement strand
TGCTGTAAAGTTCGGCAGTACACAGATCTCGCTGCACGGAGTCGGGAAGTATTGCCACGTATTTATGTTTTCGTGACAAATATTAACGGATTTTAGACTGGGTGATTGAATTTATTAATAACTTCTTTTACAATCTCACGCAATCACAGTCAGTTACAGTAACTTACAGTCAATCGTTAGCAACCCCTTCTTCCTTGACTGCCGAGGACTGCTCCATTCTCGTCCTCGTTCTCTCTCTCTCTCAGCTGCTTGTAGCTTCGATGTTCTTCAAAATAACTCCTGAACACGGACCCCACGGAAAAGACCATCTTCTGTTGTCAAGAATGCGTGTTTATAGGTCCGTTACCTAGCAATGGATATACTCGAACCACATAGAAAACACCTCTTCTTCTAGTGTATTTACACTAGAGGAAGTTATCCGATTGTTGCGTAAATGTGTTTACCGAGTCGTTCCCTAACAACGGGTCTACATGTCACGGTATTGTACTTTTGTTTCATTACACATTCACCATACAAAAAAAAAATGGTACTTTTGCGTCATGTTATGGAATTCATAGAGATCATCAGCATCACCAGTTCATCATACCGTCACAATATTGGGTGCTTGGTGATGGTCAGATGTAATGAATATGAACTTAATTTTGTGCGGTGAATACGCAATTTGTGAGTACATGTGGAAACTTACGTGTAGACCTACTCTACTGGAATACTTGTCTATGTTGTGAGATTTACGGTTCTCAGGGCACTAACTATCTTCTGAGTAGTGACGTCGTGTTGTCTGGTTGCGGTTTACCGACGTTTCGGTGGAATGTAGTGCTCGTAACTTCAGGGTTGAAAAAATAAGTAAAGCGAAAGAAAACTCGGATGAATGTAGTAGTGAAGGGAGAACCGTGAACCCATGTTCTTCGTGGACGCCGGTAAACGTGTGCCACCAGCATACGTCACAGCCCGTAAGACGGGACCGTGAGCTTCACCTTAATATTCACAAACTCCGCGGTTTTAGTCCGCAAGCGAACTATACCGACTGAGCGACTGCCGCTTGGCGGCGAAGTTAGTGCCAACTTTAGCGGATAGAGGGTGTCGCGTGGTCAGCGTAACGGATCCCAACGGCCGTTAATCTTGGTTTTCTAGACCGGAACAGCTGCTTTTCCATTCAAGCAGCTCCTCAATTATCCTCACGAGGCTGATTGGACTCCGTTCCAGACCCACTACTACTCAGAAAATCTGGTAGCGCCTGGAGTCGAATCCATGACCTCTGGATCTGTAGCCAGGAACTCTGACCACTAGACCA
>NW_019721814.1:0-35843 GCF_002891405.2 Cryptotermes secundus | reverse complement strand
TTAGACCTTTAATTACAGTTCCTATGGCCCCAAGGACTACCGTTATGACTGGCATTTCTCATTCCACCGTCTCTGAATTTTTGCGCATAAGGTGTTCTACACTTATTTAAATTGTTTTCAGCTCCCTTTTTCATTACCTTCTTGTTTTGTTACGTCTGTAAATTTGCAAATATTGAGTTTCTTCCTTTAACTACTATGGCTGGCATATTTGCCAAAACCTTACTATTTCTCTTTACTCCTTGGATTCAGAGTAGGAACCAGGATAGCTCAGTTAGTATGGCTATGGGTTGGATGACCAAGGATGTTAGATTTCGAGTCCCTGTATGGTCAAGTATTTCCTCTTCTCCACGTCCTCCAGATCGGCTCTGGCGGCCCATCCAACCTCCTATCCAATGGGTACTGTAACCGATCATTACCTAGCAGCCTAATTCTTAAATATTAATACTTAGGACTTGATACCAATTTTGTACTAAATGTGACTTATACTCAGTTTTCCATTAAGTATTCTAAGAATTTATGGTGAGGAATGTTTAGATAAGAGTTACTAGAATGATCTCTGACAGCTGGTGCAGTGTGTAAATTGCTTACTCCTCCCACTAACTCAATTAAAGAAATTTCCAGAACATTCTCAATCTGTAGAACAGTGTGGAAGCATCAAGAAACATCTTGACGCAGAAGGCTCTCAAATATTACGTCATCCAAGAGTATTTAAACGACTGATTTTGTGTGGCGCACAGACAATAGCAGTAGCAATATTGTAGTATTCAGAATATGTGTGTACATATAACAATTGGGTGTTGTGTACAGTTGTGTATCAGAACAGTTGTATTTGTGACCTAAGGTGACTGACTTGTAAATTCGTGTGGTAAATAAATCAAGTCATTTCATCCGTAAAGTGTGATCCAGGGACTTCTTCAACAAACCCTCTCTCACTGGGGCAAGGCCCGTTAAACTCTGAAGAGAATCTCATGCTGACACCCTGAACATCCTTCCCTTTTCCTGCCCTTAAGCCATCCTCAGCACTTTGAAGTGGTTCTAAGGTCACGTGATGTTCACCACTACAACCGGGGCTATGTCATCGAGGGCGTGAGAGAAGAGAACAATTAAAAGTGGTCGTCCAACTTTGTGCTACTACGCAAAACGGACTGTTAAAGTATCGGGGACTATTTTTCCGCGGATAAAGCGGCTGGGGCATGAAGCTGACCACTCACCTCCAGCTAGTGCCGAGGTCAAGAAAATGTTGACCTATACATGCACTCTCCATACACCTTCATGGAGTAGTGCTGAGTTAGTTAAGTACAGAGACAGCTTTACTAACTTATACCTTGGATTCATAGTAGTTCAAATGTAGACTAGAGTATATGTGAGTGCCAGTTTTCTGCCAATTCAGTGCCAAATTCCTTGTAGTTATTATTGTTGTTATCGACCTCTTTGGAATCCCAACTGCTTTTTAATCATACTTTACACTTGTATTCTTAATGTGTAATTATTAAAATATTATTTATTTTTATTGCTTTATGTTTGTCATGACTGCAATTATTGGATGAGTATTGTTTAAATGGTACATGCTGTCTTATTTTATCTTTGTGTGTGTCTAATTTGTTCCCTTTTTTTGCTTGTGCTTACTTTATAACTGGTGTTTGGGCTGCTGAGTAAGTACAAAAGTAAACAAAGAATTGAATTGAATTCAAATTAATTAAACTATTATTATATGCTGTTGTTAGCATGCACTTGAGAGATAAAGGGAAGGCGGCTGTTTGGAGACATAGCCACAGATGGAAGGATAATATTAAAATTTGTCTTCAAGAAAAAAGATGTTTGTGGATTGAAATAACCTGACTCAAAGCAGCGACTGTGGCGGTCTGTTATGAAAAGAGCAAAAAAGCAGAATGCTTTCGAATGGGAACCGAGAGGCACTGTGTAATGGTGCTCGTTATTTTGTTTAATGTGCACAGCAAGACTGCAAGGAAAGCTCTCTGCTGTGTATGCATTTGGCACTCCTGTAGACATGCTGAGCCCATGTTGTGTATGAATTTCCATGGCATACACAAAATACACAAGGGTGTGAATATCTGTCCGACAATTTTCATCAGTTTATTGAAGGTGAATTGAGATCTCGGTAAAATTTCCATATAATTTCACTCAGATCGATTAATTTCTAAGCAGCAGATATACAGCACAACCGTTATTCTCTGTCAGTTACAACCACATCGAATCTTCCTGTAACTGTTTAGAATGACGAAACTGTATTAGAATCTGGGTCCTACTGCGCAGAGTTAAGGATGATTTAACAACAAATACATGGATACCTCAACACCAATTTGGCTTTCGACCAGGACACACGACTATACAACAAGTGCATAGAATAATCGATGACATAAATAAATCCTTAGAAGAGGGAAATTACTGTACAGCTGTGTTTCTGGACATAAGCCAAGCGTTTGACAGAGTCTGGCACGATGGCTTGCTATTTAAAATCAGAAAGACCCTTCGACCCCCATACCCCAAACTCTTCAAATCTTATCTGAACGACTGATATTTCCAAACCAAAGTAAGAAGCGAGACATCAGAAATTTAGCCCATTGAAGCAGGTGTACCTCAAGGTAGCGTGCTGGGGCCAATGCTATATGTACTCTTCACGTCAGACATTCCAACATCAACAAATACCACTACAGGCACGTTCGCAGATGACACAGCGATCTTATCAAGCAATAAAAGTCTGGAGCTAGCCACAGTACATCTACAAAAACATCTCGATACCCTCCAGGATTGGTTCAAGAAATGGAGAATAAAGATAAATGAAAGCAAGTCTGTTCATATTACCTTTACATTAAGGAAAAAGAAAACAACAGTCGTCCATATAAATAACACCGTTATTCCTAGCAAAGAAGAAGTTAAATACCTCGGAATGCATCTAGACTGCAAAATGACGTGGAAATGCCACATAACAAAAAACGTAAAGAAATAGATTTACTGACCAAGCAGATATCCTGGCTTTTAGGCAGAAGATCAAAACTATCCCTCGAAAACAAAATCCTTATATACAAAACAGTAATTATACCAATTTGGACTTACGGCATCGAACTCTGGGGATGTGCCAGTAAGTCCAACACCAATATTATCCAAAGATCACAATCGAAAATCCTAAGGATGTTAGTCGACGCACCTTGGTATGTGTCAAACGAAACCCTACATCAAGACATGAACTTAAAATTCGCGAGAGAAATCATCCTGGACAGAAGCCGCCAACACATGAGCAAAATTGAAACCCACGAGAACGAACTATTGCAACCACTCAGGGAGTAAATCAACAATAGGAGACTAAACAGGAAATGACCAAATGACCTGATATAAAACAAATCAACTTCTGAAGAGGTAATGTCGATGGACATTTTCCTCGCATGACATGTAATAGTCCTTAGCGAAACCATTAACCTATAGAATGTACGTAATTCTGATTGTTAATAAATAATAATAATAAAAAAAAAGAATCTGGCTAATAATATTACATTTTTTGAAGTTCTTTGCATTTGTTCTGTAGTAGTCTGATGATATTGGTATAGGTACTGTCGCATCAACTGTTTCCCATGTGGGTTTTGAACTCCATTTATAATTTTGAATCAGTGCTTCAAATTGCTTTAGCAATTGAAGAAATTACCTGCACTGTAATAGTTTCTGTCATCTTCTCGCCGAACTTTGTAAACTTATATAAAGTGTATCAGATTTTTTGTAAACTTTAAAATTTCGCCAGATTGTGAGGTGATATGTAACATATGTATGAACAGAAAACCACTCTTCTGTGTTATTGCTGAGATGGGTTTTCATATCATAGTTCTTTGTTCACTTGGCATTGCCGTTATCAACAATGGAGCGTTTAATGAGTAAGCTATCACTATATTAAGTTTTTTTTTGTTTTGTTCTAATAAGCCTTGGAGAACCATAGGGTTGTGAGACATCAAGGCTCCCAGAATTTAATATAGTATGTGCCGTTCAAACCTCCCACAATTTAATTAATCATAGCGAATAAATTGTGATAAATTATGGATTATAATTAACATCAGATGAAAGAGGAACTCAAAGAATTTTATTTCCATTTTTCTTCGGTGAAGCTACAGTATCTGGCCGCATATATCTTGACATGTTAGAACAGTTCCTGTATTCCCAGGTAGCCGATCTGCAGCCTAACATAATCTTCCAACAAGATGGAGCCCCCCCCACATTGGGGTCTGGATGTTTGGAGGTCCCTCAATGCCACCTTCCAAGATCGCAGGATTGGACGTGGTGGACGAATTCAGTGGCCACCACATTCACAGGACCTCACTCCACTCGATTTCTCCCTCTGGGGTTACATGAAGGACCACGTGTCCATGTCTCCAGTGAATGACCTCCCAGATTTACGAACCTGCATCTGTGAAATGATTGCTACTGTACCAATGGACATGTTGGAAAGAACATGGCAAGAAACTGCATAGAGATTGGATACTGTTCGTGCTACCAATGGTGCACATGTAGAGGTTTATTAGTGTGTCAAATAAAATTTGTTCAGTTGTTCTTGTATTTCTTGCACCTCCATATTCCTACCATTCACACTTTCTGTTCTAAGATGTGATAAAATGTGGGAGGTTTGAATGGAACATCCTATATATCATTCATTAAAAATTTGCTGGTTGCTCTTATGGTCTACCTTGAATAATCAATTTGGCTTTTGCGTGGAAACAAAGGCTTTCAGCCCTCAAGTGTCATCCTTATGATTATATAGAAGGACCTAATTTTGAACTCCCGGTTTCTGAATAATGGATTAACAAATCATCACTTTCCCTTGAGCATTCCATCCCCAAATTTATCCAAGTGCAGTTGGTTGATGGAATCTCTTCAGTGAAGCTAACAAATCTTACAGACTTGCATGATTTTCTCTGTGATACATCCAAGCTCGTAAATTCAGTATATTCTGTTCACATGCTAGTTGACCTTGCGCTGAAATTAATTTTCATTTTATTTAATGTTTTTTCGACTATTATGAGATATAAATAATGACAGAGGCAGATGTGAAAATAACATGTATGAAGTAAACATCTTAGCCAGCCATGTTGTTTTGGAATTTACTCCAATTAACTTCATTAGTGCGGGCCTGCCAATCAATATCTGAAGAGGTACGTTTATATTGTTGTGTACAGAACTAATACTAGGCAAATGCCTAGAAACAAACAAGGAGACAACAGCTGTTGCTATGAAACAGCACAGTAAATACTCCTCTACAATAGATTTACTGTTGGAAACGGGGTTTTCTACTCTGTCCAAGCAAAGGGGTTCTAATGAAGTTACAGGGTTATTTGGAGTGTGTAATTCAGTGAGACTATTATAATTACTGTGTTAAAATCGGTTACCAGGAAACATCTACTGAAGACAGAGCAGACTTGATGTGTGCTGTAGGCATAGTGATATTCAGTGTGTCTAATTCAATAAGACTTTTATAATTACTGTGTTAAAACCAGTGACCAGTAAACATCTAGTAAAGACAGAGAATACTCGCTGCAGTTACAGTGATATTTCGAGTGTATAATTGAATGAGATTATTACTTACTTACTTACTTACTTATAGAGCTGAGCCCTTCTCAAGAAGAAGCCAAATCTGCAGTTACTCAACAAATTCCCTGCATTTCATGGAACCCAAGGGTTAATTACGGTGTTCACAAGAGCACTCCACTGGTCCCTATTCTGAGCCAGACCAATTCAATCCATACCATCCTATTCTATCTCTCTAAGATCCATTTTAATATACTCCACCCACCTACATCTTGATCTTCCCAGTGGTCTCTTTCCTTCTGGCTTTCCCACCAATATCCTATATGCAGTCCTCTTCTCCTGCCATGCGCGAATTTAAATTATATGTTTATCCCCAGAAGTAAATGAAATAGAAAACTGAAATTAATAAAAATAGGCCTCCCTATTTGTCAGCCAGTTCATATATTTCATGTTTGAAACCAGTCAATAGATTTAAATTCCGCCTTCAGCCGAGACACTGAATTTACGGTTATAAAGAAAGGACACAATAAGCTTGATCAAACAGTCAGAGAATTCCAATTTTGATAATTAATACAGCAAGCCTGAGTGCCACGTGGTATCAAAGGCTTTTTCAATGTCCAAGAACACTGCATCCGTAGAAAATTTATTGTTGAAATTAAGGGTCACGTGGTCCGCCAGTCTCATACTTTGAAATGTCGTGCTGTGACATGCACGAAAACCAAACTGACTTGCGTTGAGCAGGCCTTTTCTTCAATATANCATCTTCCTTGATCACCCCATCCCGGTCCCCATAACAGTGGAGAGGAGGCTGATCGGAGGTAAATTTTGAGGGAATTTCGGGTCTATACCCTGTTTAGGTAAAGTTATTATTTTTCTTCCTTCCAAGTACTTGGAAAATGAGAAAGACGAAAACAATGATTGAATAAATGAGTTAGGTGAACCAGTGGTGGCCTTGGAATGTGCCTGAGGCATTCATTTGGGATGCCGTCAATTCTGCAGGCCTTTTTTATTTCAGAGATTTTATTAATTTCTGTACGTCACTTGGCCTAATCCTTTGAGTGGGGTAGTCGTCCATGGTTTCCAGCAGAACTTGTACTCTATCCTCAACCTGCAGTTCGTGGGTTTCGTCGCAAAGAACATGCGGGGTGAACTGAATTTCCAAAAAGTCGGCAATTTCGTTGGCTCTAACAGAAGGGTGAAATTTAAGGCCAGAAGAACCAAGAAGAGCAATAGGTGCCCTTGGTGCGGCTTTCTTTAAGAGAGATTTCGCAATGGGCCATATTCCCTGAGGTGGGACTTCAGTGTTACCCATTTTTGTTTCCCACCGTTCAAGTGCCTTTTTCGGGTCATTCGTCTGATTGATTTGGTGACCCAATTGACTGAGGCTTTACAGACTGGATCCCTAGTTTCTTGCATCAGTTTCCTTAGTCTCTGCTTATATTTTATCAAACGATCTAGACCAGGTAGTTCGTTGTTAATATCCGAAAATGTAACTTTACTTGTCGACAACCTATATTCCGAAGCAATAGTGGATGCAAAGTCACGTGCCGCTTTATCGGCTTCTACCCCAGGATTAATTTCTAATTTAAGTGATATTAGTTCAGAAGCGGTTGTAAGGCAAAAATACAACGGGGTGCTGCCTGGTGCCCCGAGGAGATCGTTCGTGACACCGGCCAATAACCACCCCAATGCCATACAGACCTCGGCACGATGCCTCACACCTTGGCTTAGGCGGTTGGTCCTTCATAAGCATAACCCTCACAAGCCTCCAGGACCAAGAGTGCATGTTCGGGGGAGGTGGGTATCCCAGATAACTGGGAGTGCGATACTAGTTGTCATGAGGTTGCGACCAGGGAAATTTCACGAAGTTACCACCTCTGGAGGTTGCTTCAAAGCTACCTGATTCCCACCACTCCACATGGGTTGGTCGAAACCATTTTATAGTGTTGAGCCCTAAGGCTTGCGGCACCTTGTCGGTACTCTAGGGAGACAACTCAAATAGCCGTAGCTACCCCCATATTAGTGCACTCACGCTTTCGTCCTGGGTACATCGTAATGAAACCCAAGAGTCATTATGCCGCCGAATGGGAGGCTCTGGTCAAATGGCCATTGCTCTTTATGGAAACTCGGCCGCCTGCCCCGGAAATTCACGCTAATGCGGACCTCCAGGACTGTCGTTGTCCAGCAGGACCACGAGGAGGTGCTCCAAAGGTCTGTCTCAACGCATTCCTGGTCTATGATACGTCCCCACCAAAGACACAGTCACCCTGCCAATGAAGGTTTCTTGCTATACTTTCTTCTGAAGGCGACCCGCGTGTGGTTGTCAACTATTTGACGCTAAGCACAACAAACAAAAAGGTCACCATACTATAATATATATCCTCCGCAGGAGTATTGTGAGGCAGGTGAGGGATTACTACCTTTATGTAGGTTAGGGATTTGAGCGAGAAAGTGAAGTAGGAAAGTTTATTGTTTGATAGATGGGACTTGACGGCTTCAAAATTCGCCATGCTTTTGATGAGGACTCTGGACCCGAATCTAGTACTGTGGAACTCAAAGTCGCCTTTGACGACATTTTCAGTTGCTTTTACAAACTGAATTTGTTTGATTGTGGACGTTAGAATTATTGGGGCAGGCCTACCTGCTTTGCCTGAGGTATCTTCCAAGGTAGTGGCTGCCTCCTACAGCGTAGTGGTTCCGGCACCCGTCGTGTCGGTGTCCATTGATGTCACCATGAGGATTGCAATGTAGATTCGGGTAGGAACCTCATTAGCCTTGGGGTTTGCTACGGCAGCCGATGCCTTCTTTGAAGTCGGGACGGACTCGGTTGTATTTTGCCGCTTCCGCCTTCAGTCTTCTTCTTTGAAGTCTTCTTCTTGGGAGGGGGTTGTAGGAAGGGTTTTCGTTGTCTCAGAAATTTTTGCCATCACTAGGACCTTCAAATCGTTTAGTGCAACAGTATAGGTCACATACAGAGCATTGGATAATATCTTGCCCGTGAGAGCCTTGCAATAGCTGTCCATGTAACCGGCGTTGACTATTGCCGCCAACTCGGCACTTTCCCCGGTTGTAGCGGGTGTGAAGCTGGCCACATCCTCAATATCACAAATGATTTTAAACAGTTGCTGTAGAGCTGATCTGCGTCGTTATACTGTTTAACCATCTCCTTGTACTCTGCCTGTAGTGAGGCTCGTCTTTCTGCCCAGAATGCATGGTACCCAGGCACCGAGGCGCCCGCCATGTCTGGCACGGCACCTCGAGACACGAACAAAAGCCTCACGCAAAAACTAAGAGTTTTTCTGTCAAGGACTGCGGAATTTCAGAAGCTGATCAGGATGAAAACACAACAACTACCAGCAATAACACCTTGATTAATCCTCTATGATGAGAAGAAATTTTCCCCCAACTTATCGAAACGCTAACCAACTTTACATTAATTGATCACCGCCAATATTATTCTAACCAGTAATCTTAACCAACAGATTACAGCACCCCAACCAATTGTCAAACAGACATTCTGCTTTGTACGTATCACACTACAACAACAAGAGTTTCCCGATGAATCTCCTAATGACCAAATATCCAAGTGGAAGACACCCGGACTCCTTTTCACAAATGACTAGACGGACAATCTCTTATCGGCATCTGTCCTCTCCGGATCAGCCAGACTCGAATCACCTCACTCGACTCCGTGGGCTCTAAATGATTCACTAACTGTCGATCTCCAATCTTTCAAAGTCAAAGTCATGTTGCAAATGACCTTCAGTCAGTCTGTATGTCTTGGTGTCGAGCCCCAGCTGAGTCTCATGAGCAGAAGTTTTCTTCTTGTGAAAGTTGCTGTCCTGTCCATTTGAGGCGCCCTCTCTGACGAGAGGTCGGGTCTGTCATTTGTCCGTCAGTCTGTATAAATGAGTTCACAGTCTGTGTTTACATACATTTACAACTCCACACTTATTCCTTATATGTACAATATATATAAGCCTCTGTCAATCCAGGCATTGTACAGCAGATTATGTCATATTTCAAGTATTAATCGCTATCACGGCAGTCCAGTCAGTTGAACGGTCGTATTCCTGACCGCCGCCAAGTTTAAGCCCTTATACTTTCTGTGGCGGGCTTCGCCTTGTTCGATGTTGCGAACATTCTCATTATCATGATTTTGCATGACTTCTGCTTTTTGTCTGCATAACTTTGTTATGTAATCATATACGTATGGAATTTTGAATGCCATCTGCAATTCGCGGACCGGTGTGCGCCTTGGAAAATTGTCAATGGTGAGGAGAACCTTGTTTTGCAGGCGCTGCAATTTCACTAGATGGGTGCCTGCCGCAAACTCTCAGGCGGGACTAGCATAAATCATTACGGATTTAATAAGAGCTTTATGGAGGGTCAGTATAATGTTAGCTTTCAATCGCTCATTTTTGAATAGGGAATATAATCTAGTGAATATTCTGAAGGCCTTGGCTTAGATCATTTCTATGTGTAATCTCTATGTAACTCTCTTATCGAAGATTACACCTAGATATTTCGCACTATTTACAAATGGAATATTTTTTCCATTTAGAGTAAGACAAGACTCAGGCGGTCGACGACCACGTGAGAAGTAGACCCATTGAGTCTTCTCTTCATTAATTTTTTATATTCCAGCGCTCACGATAGGTCTCCATAGAGTTGAGACCGCGCTGGAATTTTCTAACAATAAAACTCTCCTTTCGATCTGTCGCATATAGACTGTTGTCGTCCGCAAAGAGGGCCAGGTGAGTACCATGTGTTTTGGGGAGCATCATTTATATACAAGTTGAAAAGAGTAGGGGTAAGGACAGACCATTGTGGTAACCCTGCTTGTATTTTCCTTGGCGTTTAAATTCCGCCTTCAGCCGAGACACTGAATTTACGGTTATAAAGAAAGGACACGATAAGCTTGATCAAACAGTCAGAGAATTCCAATTTTGATAATTAATACAGCAAGCCTGAGTGCCACGTGGTATCAAAGTTTTTTTCAATGTCCAAGAACACTGCATCCGTAGAAAATTTATTGTTGAAATTAAGGGTCACGTGGTCCGCCAGTCTCATACTTTGAAATGTCGTGCTGTGACATGCACGAAAACCAAACTGACTTGCGTTGAGCAGGCCTCTTTCTTCAATATCATTTTTAGGCAATTCAAACCTGCTTTTCTATTAATTTTCCTGTCGTGGTGTTATGAGGTGACCTCGTGACCTCACCCTATCTACATATTTATATATATTAACTGATTTATGTGTTATTGATTTCATTGGAAGCGATAAGAATTGCAGGCATATGCATACCAATGTATTATTAATTTCATCATTTTATTACTCACGTAAGAATAGAGGCTTAGCTACAGGATATAGGATATGGTTCCAGAAAACCCAGAGCGAGTAACATTAGGAAGCCAGACCGCATAGACTTCCTACACGGGAGAGCTGACAAAGAATGTCGGCAAGATGAGTAACTTAACGGAGGGCGAAAATCAGAACATTTGACATAAGGGGATGAATCACATATCCTGTATCGAGTCTTCAGCACCATGCAATCACTTGCTAGTTTAGAACAATAGGTCCAATTGTAAAAGCTGTTACAATATGGTTAGGAGGATGTAAGGACATATAAACTCAGTACACAGGAAGTAGAAGCACTTCTTCTTCAGTATAGACAGAGTTACTGTATAAGTTAGCCGAAGGTCCATCCTCCAGGGGGAAACCGCTATCCTACGGCGGCAGGCGTCAAGCTGCAGTGACCACCGATCTCTACCAGCACTACACGCTACCATGATTGTCCTCTACAGTATCGCTACGCTATGTAAGTAGAGACCTGTGTGTCGCAGCCTGGCTAGCAACCTCAGATAGAGGGGAAGTAATTGCAGGAAAGCAATAACTTTATTAACTTGTTTTGTTTCATTTATTTCCATTTATTTTATTATGACATTTATTTTGTTGATTGCTTATTTTAATTAATAAAAGCTGTGGTGATAACAGCATATAATTTGTGGGTTGGGGAGGGGCATCTTCCTTGATCACCCCATCCCGGTCCCCATAACAGTGGAGAGGAGGCTGATCGGAGGTAAATTTTGAGGGAATTTCGGGTCTATACCCTGTTTAGGTAAAGTTATTATTTTTCTTCCTTCCAAGTACTTGGAAAATGAGAAAGACGAAAACAATGATTGAATAAATGAGTTAGGTGAACCAGTGGTGGCCTTGGAATGTGCCTGAGGCATTCATTTGGGATGCCGTCAATTCTGCAGGCCTTTTTTATTTCAGAGATTTTATTAATTTCTGTACGTCACTTGGCCTAATCCTTTGAGTGGGGTAGTCGTCCATGGTTTCCAGCAGAACTTGTACTCTATCCTCAACCTGCAGTTCGTGGGTTTCGTCGCAAAGAACATGCGGGGTGAACTGAATTTCCAAAAAGTCGGCAATTTCGTTGGCTCTAACAGAAGGGTGAAATTTAAGGGCAGAAGAACCAAGAAGAGCAATAGGTGCCCTTGGTGCGGCTTTCTTTAAGAGAGATTTCGCAATGGGCCATATTCCCTGAGGTGGGACTTCAGTGTTACCCATTTTTGTTTCCCACCGTTCAAGTGCCTTTTTCGGGTCATTCGTCTGATTGATTTGGTGACCCAATTAACTGAGGCTTTACAGACTGGATCCCTAGTTTCTTGCATCAGTTTCCTTAGTCTCTGCTTATATTTTATCAAACGATCTAGACCAGGTAGTTCGTTGTTATTATCCGAAAATGTAACTTTACTTGTCGACAACCTATATTCCGAAGCAATAGTGGATACAAAGTCACGTGCCGCTTTATCGGCTTCTACCCCAGTATTAATTTCTAATTTAAGTGATATTAATTCAGAAGCGAGATTTTGAAACCGATCCCGATCTGTAAATTTTTAAATGGGTTCGGAAAGATTCCCAATTTTAACGTGATCCAGTATGTGGATTATTATTGGTAGGTTAACTGAGTCCAAAATATCAGAGAAGATGACATCTGAAATTCTGATATTTTTGTGAACCACAATGTCTAACACGTTACCATTTCCCGCAGGGGAATAATAAGTGGGGCTCTGTGGTGCTGAGATTATGGAAAACTCTAATATCAGATAAAAACACAAGTTTCAAGCCTGAGGTGTTTGGAACTAACTATTCCCAATGGGTTCTTAACATTTAGATCACCTGCAAAAGTAGACTTTCTCCTGAAGCTTAAGAGCTCTGTGATGTTAGAATCACTCAAGGCTCAGCCTGCAGATTTATACCGCTGCAAGCAGCAATTGGCTATTACCAACTGGTATGCAGACTAGTGTTCCGTCTACTGAAACAATGGTTGGTAGTTGTACATGGTTACTGGAAATGCCTTTTCTTACTGCAACGACAGTTCCGCCTTTTCTGCCCGAGTGGCGGTCGATTCTATAAAAGTGGTAATTTGGAATAAAGTACCTCTCATGAGGTTTCAGATGTGTCTCTGAAAACAAGGCCAAATCTACCTGTAGTTCTTACAGCTTCCACTTCTCATGGTGACATGAATGGACACCGACACGACTGGTGCCTGTACCACTACGCTGGAGGGGCGAGCCACTACTGTGGAGAAAGAAACCTCAGGGAAAATGGTAGGCCCCCCAATAATTCTAACGATCACAGTCAACCAAATTCAGTTGCATAAGCAACTGAAAATGTGGTCAGGGCTACATTGATTTCCGCATTACTAGAAACGGGTGCCGTGTCCTCACCAAAACATGGCGGATTTTGAAGCCGTCAGGTCCCATCTATAAAACAATAAACTTTTCTACTTTACCTCCTCTCCCAAATCCGAAAAACACATAAAGGTTTTAATCCCTCACCTCCCTCACAATAGCCCTGCGAAGGATTTATCTGATGGTCTGGTGACCCTGTTCTTTGTTGTGGTTAGCGTCAAAGAGATGGCAACCACCCGTGGGTCGCCTTCAGAAGAAAGTATAGCAAGAAACCTTCAGCTCTTCCTTAATACCCTACGCCGGCCGGCAAAATCGCATGAAATTTTCCATCTTCAAATCCTTTGCCACATTTCCATTCGGGTTGAGAGAACGCTACCTCCACTCCAACTTCTTGCAATTGCAAGTTGAAGGAGGGAGAGAAACAACATCCCGCCAACTATCGGGGCTGGAAGACACGCGAGGGAGGGAATACAGAGGGGGGGAAATCGCAGAGTGTACCCAAAACCACAACGGGAAATGTGTTCTCCTCGAATATCTTTATCCTTCGAGTCTTCTTCGCGCCGGCGCTCCGTAGCAGCACATCGCAGGAACAGCGATCTCAGGCTCTCAAAATTCAATTGGCAGTTCCACCAGGAGCAACGAAACCGAGAGTCCCGGTCGTTGTACAGGAACTAACAACAGGTCAGTCAACTTAGGCTACTCATGTAAACAGTCCATCTCTCGACAATATGCTGAGAGTAGTGAGTGTAGTGCAGCAGATTATGACAGAGGTCAGTGGTGCAGTGTCCAAGGAGGAAAAAGTAATGGCCATGACAAAATTTGTTCTAAACCTATTGAAAGAAAATGGCCACTAGATATCATAGGCTCCTCAAATCATAGCATTTAATGCGAACTACATTGAGAGGCAGAGCTATGATCTCAGTAAACAGCTGCAAGAGCTACAAGTAGATGCGGCCCTGTTTTCAGAGACACATCTGATACTTTATTCCAAATTACCACTTTTATAGAATAGACCGCCACTCGGACAGAGAAGGCGGAACTGCCGTTGCAGTAAGAAAATGCATTTCCCGTAACCATGTACAACTACCAACCATTGTTTCAGTAGAAGGGGCACTAGTCTGCATACCAATTGGTAATAGCCAATCGCTGCTTGCAGCTGTACAATTCTCCAGGCAGAGCCTGGCGTGATTCTAACATCACAGAGCTCTTAAGCTTCAGAAGAAAGTCTACTTTTGCAGGTGATCTAAATGTTAAGAACCCATTGGGAATAGTTATTTCCAAACACCTCAGGCTTGAAACTTGTGTTTTTATCTTATATGAGAGCTTTCCATAATCTCAGCACCACAGAGCCCCACTTATTATTCCCCTGCGGGAAATGGTAACGTGTTAGACATAGTGGTTCACAAAAATATCAGAATTTCAGATGTCATCTTCTCTGAAGGACCTTAAACTGAAGAGGGATCCCCCTTTAAGAGGATCCCTACGAGAAATGCTTCAGCAGGGAGCTGGAAGTTCTGGTGAACCATTAAGGGGCTCAAAAGCAACCTGCGAACCTACTGTTGCAGTCTTAGCCAAAGGCAGGGATGAACCAATGATTCAAAACCTACCAGAGGCAAAACCAAAAACTGCTCTCTCGGGAGTCGTTAATTACTGTCACGCCACTGCAGGGAGGAGGTACTTCCTATATACCTGTAGCAGGGGAAAGACTCGGACACCTAGGCTCTGGAATAGTTGGACCCCGTTTGGCGAAGAATCCCTTGTCGGGTGCCGCTAAGCGTCAGTTACAACGGGCAAAATCTGGGAAGGCAAAGCAGGAACTGGTAGCGGTCAGCAACCGGGAACTGCAAGCTCGTCCAAGCAGGGAGAAACCCCCACCGGCACCTCTAAGAGGCCAAGGTCGAAGGCAGTACCCCCACAGAAACGGCCAGAACTCTGAAGAAGCCCAGGGACTGTAAAGGACCAGAGACTTACAAGGAGGCTCTGGTCAATATAAAGGTAGCTATCTACAAGTATACTTACCCTGAGGATATGCTTACTGAAGACGACCAAAATTCCATTCTGGAAGCTTTGTGCGAGGTGTTACGTAGGACTCCAAAGGTAGAAATACCACACCTAAAACATACAGACGATTAGGAGGTGCACTTATCTATATATGTGACGACCAACAGTCTTCTCAGTGGCTCATCAGAGCCATTGACAACCACAGGCTTCAATCAGGGACCAGGCTGAAGGCTACTGATACCATGAACCTGCCCACGCCTGTTAAAGTAGCTCTCCGGACTAGGGATAAATTTGCCAAAACTAGGAAGAGCTACTGAAATGAATTGCAGATCTGAATCCAAGACTCCATACAGAGAATTGGAGGGTGTTAGACAAGCAATCTGAGTCGAAAATCCAAAGGTTTATACTATTCATAGACCGGGACTCCTATACTATTATACAGAGGACTGGTTATAAGATATTTACAGGGCTCTCACAGGAGACTGTTAAGGTGCTAGAAGATCCTCAAGTTAGGCGCCGGGCAAAAATACCGTGACACACACTGCATCTTCTAACTCAGTCTCTGAGGAGGAAGGGGATGAGATACCCAGCACCCCGGATGGCCAAATCAAAACGGATAAGGGGACCCCTTCACACGGATCCCAGTCCGAGAACGGAAGGTGACAAAGATGGAAATTGACCCATCCTCAATTTGAAGAGATAATGAAATTTCTTCAAATCAACCTACACCAGAGCAAAGTTGCCACGGCAGCTCTGTGCCAACAGCTAGCTGAGGGTAAGGCAGATATAGCACTTATTCAGGAACCTTGGATATATGCAGGGGTCGAATAAGGGCCTTAACTAAACAAGGTGAACAGTTTACTCTGTTGTACCCAGTAATGCAAGATTTTGTGTTTATATAAGGGATCATGTTAATGCCTTGCATTTGCTGGAGGTCTGTTCTGGAGACGCAACAGCGGTAAGGAAAACTTACCCGTATCGAGAAGGCAGCAAGGAGCTTATAATTTTCTTTAGTCTACCTTCCAAACACCTCTTATGAACCACGGGCAACTAAGGAAATGAGGGTCATCATAGACTACTGGTTTGGCAGGAAAAAGCAACTCATCATTGGGTGTGATGCCAACGCGTACCACATTTTGTGGGGAAGCACAGGCACCAACCCAAGGGGAAAGAGCTTTATGGATTTTCTTGTGAGTTCGAACCTGGATATTTTAAACCATTGTAACGATCCTAACTTTGTGGTTTGCAATAAGAAGGAGGTTACTGATTTGACACTAGGGACTAATAATATAGAAAACCTGGTAAGAAATGGACGTATCTGATGAGCCTTCTCTATCGGATCACAGACATATATGCTTTAAAAGAAGTAACATCACAGTAGATCAAACTACTTATAGGAATCCTAAGAGAACCAATTGGGAGTCTTACAAAGACGACGTAAAGGTAAATCTGGAGGCCATCTCGCGTAATATACGCACAATAATGGATGTTGATCAATCCGTTGATCAGTTGCAACGGGCTATTTTCTCGTCCTTTAATCAGAATTGTCCGGCTAGGACCACTCGCGGACCAAGGAGCAAACCTTGGTGGAATAAACAGCTTTGGATCAAAACAAGATTGCTATTTAATACAGCTAAAAACAGGGCAGTGGAACACCTACAGGGAAGCCCTGACCTGTTAGAAGAAAGAAATAAGGAAAGCCAAGCTACCCTCGTGGAGGAGGTACTGCAAGGAGATCAATGATATACCAGGCAATGCCAGACTCATGAGAATCATGGAAAAACAGGCGACCAATAAGGTCAGCACAATTAAGCTGCCTAACGGGCAGTATACTCCAACAGAAAAGGAGGCACCGAATGAATTATTCAGAGTTCACTTTCCTGATTCAAAATTGATTGACGTATTGGACAATGGACAGGGTCAGCAGAACCTGGACACGTGCCAAAGCAAGATGGACAGTGTAGACTAGGACGTGGCCAAAGTCATAATTAATCAATCAAAAATAAGATGGGCTCTGAACACTTTTAGACCATTTAAATCAGCGGGAACGGATGGAATTGTACCGCTACTTTTGCAACATGGGGTTGAACTTTTAGTACCTCACCTACTTCGCATATATAGAGCCTGCTTGGCATATAGTTTTATCCCTACGCCTTGGAAGCAGGTTAAGTTGACGTTTATTCCAAAGTCCTGGAAACTTGATTATACCGAGGCTAAGGCTTATCGTCCTATCAGCCTGTCCTCTTTGCTTTTGAAAACGATGGACAAACTAGTGGTTAAGCATATTAGGGACAGGGTACTGAGGACATGTCCTCTACACCAAAACCAACATGCCTAACAAACAGGTAAATCTACCGAAAGTGCACTACACAATGTGGTAACACGCATATAAATTGCAATTGAACACAAGGATATTGCCTTATAGGTCCTCATTTGATGTAATCAAACAGGCTGCTGGAAGGCATGGCATAGAGCCTGCAATATGCAGATGGATCAATGCAATGCTGGAAAGCAGATCCATAGCTGCTACATTATCGGGAGAAACCCTGGGGGTGTCCGCGTCTAGGAGATGTCCGCAGGTGATGCGTACTTTCGCCTCTGCTGTGGAGGCAGGTCCTCGACGATCTCCTGTTGGGACTTAATGATGATGGGTATTATACCGTAGGATATGCTGATGACATAGCAATCCTCATAAATGGATAATTCCTTTCGACCGTACCAGAGCGTCTTCAGTCAGCTCTATACATGGTAAAAGATGGTGTTAAAGAACAGGTATCTCCATCAATCCCAACAAGATGGTAATCATACCGTTAACTAGGAAGGGAAATATAAAGGGTCTTAAGGAACCGATTCTCTTCAATAAGACAAGCCAGCTCTCCACCGATGTCAAGAACCTTGGTCTAATATTAGACAAGGGACTGACATGGAAAAAGCAGCTGGACAAAGTCATTCACAAAGCCTATAAGGCATTTTGCACATGCAAGGGGATGTTTGGTAAAACTTGGGGACTGCAGCCGCACGTTGTACGTTGGATATATACTGCGGTTGTTGGGCCTATAATTATTTATGGTGTCACAGTATGCTGGCCCAGAGTTAAATTCAAGACAAGCAAGACAGAACATTGCAAATTGCAAAGGTTGGCTCGTTTAGGTATTACAGGAGCATTTCGAACATCTCCAACAACTGCACTGGAGATACTCCTTGGACTCCCCCCACTGTATATGCAGTTGGATGCAGAGGCCAAGGCAGGAATTTACCTTCTCCAGTGTAGTGGACAATGGAAACCTATATCTGATGGTTTCGGTCATACAGACATGACTTAGGACATGAATAAAGAACCCATATTGCAAATGGGATCTGACAACATGATACTGAGACATGTATATGAAAAACCCTCCACGGTCAGATTTCCTGACAGGAGAGAATGGGAGAAAGGATTTCAGCCCGACAGAAAAGGGGGGCTGATCTGGTATACAGATGGTTCCAAGACACATAGAGGCACTGGAGCTGGTGTGTACTGCCATGGTACGAGGCGGAAACTCAGTTTCAGCCTTGGGCGGTACACGACACTATTCCAGGCAGAAGTATATGCCATTAAAGCATGTATTATGTAGAATTTAGATAGGAACTATAGAAATAAGAACATCTACATTCTATCTGACAGCTAAGCAGCACTCAAAGCACTTGACAAACACCTGATCAATTCAAAATTCGTCTGCGATTGCCACCAAACACTCATGGAACTGGCCAAACATAACAGGGTAAAACTGATATGGGTGCCGGGGCATGAGGGTATTGCTGGAAGTGAAGCAGCAGACCAGTTAGCTAGAATTGGAGCTGAACATCCGTTCATAGGACCTGAACCAGCCTGTGGCATCTCTCTAGAAGTTGCCAAACAGGTAATCAGGGACTGTACTAACATAAAACAAAAGAAATACTGGGAATCCTTAACTGAACACAGGTAAGCTAAGGAACTCATACGAGGACCTTCTGATAAATGAGCGAAGGAACTGTTGAAGCTCAACAGGAACCAGCTACGACGGGTGGTAGGACTACTTACAGGACACTGTCACCTCAAAGGACACCTGTTCGAACTGGGACTAAGTGATAGTCCCACTTGTGAAAGACGTCAAATAGAAAATGAAACAGCGACACACGTCCTGTGTGAATGTGAGGCTTTAGCTTCTTTAAGATTACTTCACTTGGGTCAGAACTTTATGGAACCAAGTGACTATTTCGACGGCCCCATTTCCAAAATCCTGCGCTTAATCCGAAGCGTAGGGTTGCTGAGGGAATAATTAAAAATGGGAAGCACAATGGACCACTGAGATCTAAGTGCAAGGGCCGAGTAGGCCTACTCCTTTATACATACATATTGTGACATGTTGCGCAACTCCTACCTCCCCAGCGGCACGTGGCGGTAACGTAGCTCTCTCGTACTAGGCGAGTCATCAACCCGCCACCCATCCGCGGTGACGTAACGCGCAACGCTACGTACCCGTAATCAAATTCCTACTGTGACGTGGCACGCAACAGGCACCACTGCAGCTATATAAGGGAACTGCACAGCAGCTACGAGTCAGTTCTACTGTAGCAGTCGGCGACTTCAGTTGTAATTCCGAGTTGTAATGTGGCCATCGCCGAAGACAGTTCCGAGTTAGTCCTCGAGCTACCTCCGAGAGTTCCGAGCAAGCCTACGAGTCAGAGTGTGTTATCAGGATTTCTCCAGTCAGCCGACTACAGTTGGAGTATAGCAGCCGTCGCGGAAAGAAGAACCGGACGTGTGTGTAATTGTGTAATTGGGAGTGTGTGATACATTGATACATAGCTCCCCTACTGTAAACGTGTAGACTACTGAAGACAGAGTGAACTGATTTGCGCATAGTGTTATAAATCGTGAAACCCCGCAACAGTGGTAACAGATTAATGCGATTAGGGTTATAAAGTGTGAAACCCCGCATCTGTGTGTTAAGTAATTGTAGCCATTACTTGTTGATTGTTAAATAAACCAATTAACCATCTCTACGGCGTATTCAGTAACCAAACACGTTACAATATATAAATACAAGAAACCTTCAGCTCTTCCTTAATACACTACCCCGGACGTAAAATCGCAAGAAATTTTCTATCTTCAAAGTGAGCCGTGTCCCTCACGCATGTAGGTCGAGAACGACGCTCTGCTAACACTTTGAGCAGTGTTCCTCGACCCTGTGTATAAAGAACCCCGTTCCTCTACCCACTTTGACCCGTGAAACAAGAAACACTTGCTTGTAGCGTGATGCACTATGCCTCCCTAGGATATTGTAAGGGATCTCGGGGAAGGAAAATCACAGTCGGTACGATGGGCCAGGCTGGACTGATCCGCTAGGCAGAAGCTGGAATTGAACATACGGCACAAGTATACATATTCAGAACTGGCGTTCTCAAACATATAAATAAGTATATATTGTTAACTTATGTATACAAAGAGACTCCGCCAGAAGGGCGGTGACTGGTTAGATCATGTGACAAATGATTGATACAAAACTACTCTGTGCCTAACAGCACAGAAAGTCAAGTCAGTCACGTCTCATGGCGTATTTTTACTTCTCCAGTACAAGCATGTAATTGGGCAAGTCTTGAGGACACAAGGAAATATAAATAGCTTACATACATGGCTGAACACGCCTGAAGGGGGATCTGCTGTTTATCACAACCTTATAGAACCAAAATTTCCCTTCGCCACACGGCGTCCGTACTCAACCAAAATACGCCTCACTGCGTATACTACCTTAGTAAATCACTAACTTGAATATACTTCTTGAATATACAAACTCAAAGATCTACCTCACGACTGAGCCACCATTGACCATGTCGTGAGGGCGCTCTTCCCCTTCGATCATTGCTTCGGGCCGAAACCAAATTTCTAACACAATCAATTAAAGTTTCCGGAACCAAAATTAGACGCAACGATGTTTCCTTGCTAAGGGTAAGGGGAGGAGAGGAAGATACATTCACTTGTACTACGCAGGAAAACTCTGTCTAAGTCCAGGAGGGGGAGACAAGGTCAGCTTACCTGACGTCAGCCAAGGACGTTAGTCAAAAATAAAGGAGCGCAACGCATCCTGGCGCTTTGGGGGACTACAAGGAAATTAAAGAAGAAGAAGGGTTGCACGAGTCAAAATCATTTATCAGATTTCCATTCGGGTTGAGGCATATAGAGCACAGAGTGGCCTTACGCAATGTCACAACTGCCAACAATTGGCCAAGTCTGGGCCAATTGCAAACAACCGCCGTGTAGCATGTAGTGCGGTGTTGGCCACCGGCTCAAAGAGTGCCTAGAGAGAGACAAAACTACCTCCACTCCAACTTGTTGAAATTGCCAGTTGAAGGAGGGAAAGAAACAACATCCCGCCAACCATCTGTGCTGAAAGACACGGGAGGGAGGAACTGCAGAGGAGGACATCGCAGAGAGTACCCAAAACCACAACGGGAAGGGTGTTCTCCTCGAATATCGTTACCCCTGGAGTCTCCTTCGCGGCTGCGCTCCGTGGCAGCACATCGCAGGAACAGCGACTTCAGGCTCTCCAAGATTTAGTGGCAGTTCCACCAGAAGCCACGAAACATAGCGTCCGGATCGTTGTACAAGAACTAAAAACAGGTCAGTCAACTTAGGCTACTCATGTAAACAGTCCATCTCTCGACAATATGTTGGGAGGAGTGACTGTAGTACAGCAGATTATGACAGAGATCAGTGCCCGAGGAGGAAAAAGGAATGGCCATTAGTAAAAATGTTTTAAATCTAACGAAACAAAATAGCCAATAGATTTCATACGCTCCTCAAAGTCGTAGCATTTAATGCGAAATTCATTGGGAGGCAGCGCTATGAGCTCAGTAAATAGCTGCCAGATCTACAAGTAGATGTGGCCCTGTTTTCAAAGACACATCTGAAATCACATGAGAGGAACTTCATCCCAAATTACTACTTTTATAGAATAGATCGCCACTCGGACAGAGGAGGCGGAACTGCGGTTGCAGTAAGAAAAGGCATTCCCCATAACCATGTAGACCTACCACCGCTTGTTTTAGCAGAAGCAATCGGGGTCTGCATACCAATTGGCAATAGTGAATCTCCAGGCAAAGCCTGGAGTGATACTGACATCACTGAGCACTTAAGCTTTAGACGTAAGACTATTTTGGCAGGTGATCTGAATGCTAAGCACACATACTGGAATAGCTGAGTTTCAAACCCCTCAGGCTTGAAACTCGTTGATTTATTAGATAAGAGTGATTTCGAAATCTCAGCACCTCAGTGTCCCACTCATTATTCCACTGCCGGAAATGGTGACGTATTAGACATAGTGGTTCACCAAAACATCAGAGTGTCTGATGTCATCGTCTCTGATATTTTTGATTCAGATCACTTAACAATAGTATTCCATATACTGGATCAAGTTAAAATTAGGAATCTTTTGGAACCCATTAAAACATTTACAGATTGGGAGCGGTTTCAAAGCCTTGCTTCTGAATTAAAATCACATAAACTAGAATTAATACTGGGGTAGAAGCCGATAAAGCGGCACGTGACTTTGCATCCACTATTGCTTCGGAATATAGGTTGTCGACAAGTAAAGTTCCATTTTCGGATATTAACAACGAACTACCTGGTCTAGATCATTTGATAAAATATAAGCAGAGACTAAGAAAATTGTGGCAAGAAACCAGGGATCCAGTCTGTAAAGCCTCAGGAAATTGGGTCACAAATCAATCAGACGAATGACCTGAAAAAGCACTTGAACGGTGGGAAACGAAAATGGGTAACACTAAGGTCCCACCTCAGGGAATATGGCCCAATTTGGAATCTCTCTTAAAGAAAGAAGCATCAAGGGCAGCAACTGCTCTTCTTGGTTCTTCTGCCCTTAAATTTCACCCTTCACTTAAAGCCAACGGAATTGCCAACTTTTTGGAAATTCAGTTGTCCCCTCATGATCTGTGCGACAAAAACCATGAACTGCTGGTGGAGACTAGAGTACAACCTCTGCTGGAAACCGTAGACGAGAACCTCCCTCAAAGGATCAGACCATGTGACGTACAGAAATTAATAAAATCTTTGAAATTAAAAAAGGCCTTTGGAATTGACGGCATCCCAAATGAATGCCTCAGGCACATTCCAAGGCGACCATTGGTTCACCTAACTCATTTATTCAATCATTGTTTTCGGCTTTCTCATTTTCCAGGTACTTGGAAGGAAGCAAAATAATAAATTTACCTAAAACGGGTAAAGACCCGAAATTTCCTTAAAATTTAAGTCCGATCATCCTCCTGTCCACGATAGGAAAACAATTCGAAAAAGTAATTTTTTAATTCCTACGTATACACATTGAAGAAAGAGGCCTGCTCAACGCAAGTCAGTTTGGTTTTCGTGCAAGTCAGAGCACGACTTTTCAATGTATGAGCCTGGCGGACCATGTGACCCCAAATTTTAAAAATAAAATATCTACGGCTGCAGTGTTCTTGGACATCGAAACAACCTTTGATACCACGTGGCACTCAGGCTTGCTGTATAATTTATCAAAATTGGAATTCTCTAACTCTTTGACCAAGCTTATTATGTCCTTTCTTTCTAAACGTAAATTCAGGGTCTCGGTTGAAGGCGAAATGTCAACGCCAAGAGAAATACAAGCAGGGGTGCGACAAGGTTCTGTCCTTTCACCTACTCTTTTCAACTTGCATATTGTGACATGTTGAGCTATGGATGACGCCCCTCCCCCCGCCAGCCGTGATGCGCCGAGGGAAGCCGAAGTGAGCCGACGTTAGCCGAGTCCTAGCATCCTGGTCGCTATGCAACGCGAGTCAACAGCGATGACGTCACCAAGGGTACCGCGGGTTGCTAGGCAGCGCGGGTATACTGTTATTGCGAGAGACGACGGTAGTAACAGTGGTTACTACCGTTAGCGTTGCTAGCAACACAGCGCCAGGCAACAAGGGTGCTTATTACGTGGCCATTTTCTGTATTGTCCGATCGAGGCTACATGAGGAGCAGCGAAGGCTATTCACAGGGGTCCTCGAGCTACGTCCGAGAGAGTTCCGAGTTAGCCAGCAACCAGTCAGTTGCATTTGTGATACTGTAGATAGGAGTAATTGTAAATCTGTAATTTGGGTGATTGTAAGTGCGAATGTGAAATAAAATTCGCTATACCAAATACGGCGTGAAGTTATTTGTCGCGTTATACACCCAATACGTGACAATATTAATGATAACCCCCCAAACACATGGAGTTCACCTGGTCCTCTTTGCGGACGACACCTGTCTGTATGCGACAGATCGCAAGGAGGTTTTTATTGTTAGAAAATTCCAGCGCGGTCTCACCTCGATCGAGACCGGTGTGAGCGCTGGAATATAAAAATTAATGAAGACTCGGGGGATCTACTTCTCTCGTGGTTCTTTGCCGCCTGAGTCTTATCTTACTCTAAATGGAAGAAATATTTCATTTGTAAATAGTGCAAAATATCTAGGTGTAATCTTCGATAAGAGAGTGACATGTTGATTACACATAGAAATGATCGAAGCCAAGGCCTTCAATTAGTTCATTAGAGTATATTCCCTATTCGAAAGTGAGCGATTGAGCGCTAGCATTAAAATACACCCCACAAAACTCTTATTAGATCCGTAATGACTCATGCTAGTTTCGCCTGGGAATTTCCGGCAGACACCCATCTAGTGAAATTGCAGCGCCCTCAAAACAAGGTTCAACGCACCATTGCAATTTTCCAAGTCGCAAACCGGTCTGCGAAATGCTCTTGGCATTCAAAATTCCATACGTATATGATTAGTAAACAAAATTATGCAGGCAACACACAGAAGTCATACAAAATCATGAAAACGAGAATGTTCGCATTATTGGTCAATGTGAAGCATGACATAGAAAGCATAAGTGGCTTAAACTTCTCGGCTGTCAGGCATACGACTTTCAAGTGACTAGACTGCCGTGGTAGTGTAACCGCACCATGCTGGGACCTCGGGAATATTTTTCATTTACTTGGTTTATTACCATGCACTACATGGACACGAAATGTAGTACTGTTAACAATAGACGATACACAATTGACTCCAGCACCAGCAAACGACAAGGGCAACATCCGGTCTTTCTGAGAGACAAGCAAACTGCAGGTCTCTTGAAAACCCAGAACGGAGCAGGAAGTATCCCGCTGTGTTCTCTGGGGATTTCAATGCTTAACTTCGAGGGTTCGAGTCTTTGAAAATTTGAGACTTGACAGAAACGAGTCGCAATAATTTTCGAAGGGGCGAACCGAGCGATTGTTAGCGTACCTCCATTTATTTAAGAGCTGTCAGAGGGACCGTGTTGTACTTAGGCCCAAATTAACATGGATCTGGATAGGGATTGGCTGAATGCAAATGAGAGAAACACCCAAATTTTAGGTTCAGCCAATCAGCAAAATTTCAGAGGAGAGGAATCCAGGCGTTCCCGGAGCCGTCGGGACTTCTGCCTCTCCAGAACAGTCAGTCATCAGAACGAAATAAGAGTAGTCAGTGAGTACAAGGCAATAAGATCAGTCAGTTATTATAAGTCATTACAAGCCCTCAGAAGGAAACGGCGGGAGTGAGTAGCCAAAGTGAACAACAGTAGTAACCTCTCGGACGTTAAATTTGAGTACAAAGTCCCAGTGCTAGGGCCTCGTCATATGTAACTCTAGTGAGCACATCTACAATAAAGCAACAGTGTTGGTGAAGTGTGTGTTTTGAGTGTTTTCTCTCTCCTTGTGTGAGCAAGGCCCAGAAGTCGCCCTGAGACAGAATCTCGTCCTACCGTCTGAGCAGTCGGAACCCCGAACGCCCACCTATCCAAATCCCCACCTTGTTTTCCCCGTTCCAAACTCGTGGATTTCACCCAAGTCCACTGGCGCCCATACAAATTCAAATTCTGAGCAATCCTACACCCTAACCTGAACCAGAAAGCAACAGGAAGCGGCGGATGCAAGTGGAGACCACAAAGGGTCGAACGTGAATGACAGGTATAAGTGACTACCGACTCGTGAGTCTTGAAGTCTCACTGAGCGGTAAGGACGAAGAAAAGGGAGGGCGGTAAGAGGTGGCGCCGAAAGTGTAGGCGAAAGGTAAGGGCGGTAAGAGTAGCGATTACTATTAGAAATAGGGCATAATCTGCTGTACAATGCCTGGATTAACAGAGGTCTTTTATTTATTGTACATGGATAGTAATTAAGATTAGTGTTAAATTGTGAATATAGTCAATACTGAAAATGAACTGACTAAGACTGACAAATGACATGCACGACCTCTCGTCAGTGAGGGCAAATTGACAGGACAGCAACTTTCACAAAGAGGAAAACATCTGGCAATGAGCCCCAGCTGGGGCTCGACACGAAGACAGACAGACTGATTGACCGTTATTTGTAACATGACTTTGACTTTGACTAGCAATCATCGGTCAACAGGCTCACTCAGAGGGATCAGTCTTCAGAGATATTAGTTGATCACTGCGACCAGAAAACTGACGTAGTTGCCGCAAGCCTCCAGCAACCAGGATCCCGAAATAGTAGTCGCAAATCTCCAGCGCACGCATCTTCCGCGATCCCAGCAACCGGCCTAACCAGCCTTTCCTACCGGCGCGCCCAGCACTGCATCACCGTCCAGACCGGCCAGCTAAACGGCTGTAATGTTTCGCCCACTACGGAAGAGTGAAATCTGCCAGCACACTCGCGGTGGAACGAACTTCCCTTAGAGAGCCAGCCAACCTTTGAACATTCCACATGTATCCTGCATTCTGTAAATTCAGTTTAAACGATTTAGTATATACAATCATTACAGTTTCACGTGGTTGTCATTTGGAACACTGACAATCCCACAGTTCTCTTAGGATTCATATACCTAGCTGGATCTACTGTAATATTACTTCTTTTAAAGCATATATGTCTGTGATCCAATAGGGACGGCTCATCAGATACATGCCAGTTTCTTACCGGGTTTCCTATGTCATTTGTCCCTAGTGTCAAATAAACAACACATTTCCTCCTTCCTATTGCAAACCACAAAGGTAGGTTCGTTAAATAGTTTAGAATATTCAGGTTCGATTTCACCAGAAATTCCATAAGGCTCTCTCCCCTTTGGTTAGTGCCTGTGCTCCCCCACAAGATCTGGTGCGCGTTGGCATCACACCAAATGATGAGTTGCTTCTTTCTGCTAAAGCAACAGTCTATGATGTCCCACATTTCCATAGTTGGTGGTGGTTCATCCGAGTCATATGGAAGGTAGATTGAAGCAACAATCAGCTCCTTGCTGCATTCTCGATACGGGTATGTTATTCTTACCGCTGTTGCGTCCCTAGAACAGAGCTCCAGCAAAGGCAAGGCATTAACACGATCCCTTATATAAACATAAGATATTGCATTATTACTGGGTACAACAGAGTAAACTGTTCCCCCTGTTTTAGTTAAGCCCCTTATTCGACCCCTGCATATATCCAAGGTTCCTGAATAAGTTGTAATAAGTATTTAACCCCCCGCATTATTTTACGAGATGTGATAGTGTACCCTGCACCACGAGCTACCCTACTTGTTTATCCTAAGTTGTCCGTTTCCTGTATGGGGTAGTCTAGACCCCGAAATTCTGAGTGAATACCAAATAAGAGGTTCACCCTTTTGAGGAGAGACGTGCTTATGGGCACTTCATGCAGGTGTTCTTCCCTCGTGATTTAAAAAATCATCTTAATTGGAATCCTCATTTAGAATTCCTATGACCATCCAGTGCTCCATTTGTCTGAATGGTGAAACTCCTCTTTAAGGACGACGAATCAAATGTCGATCCTGAATCTGACTAAGCCCTCAATAGGCGTGTCTCTGGGTGTCCAAGCACCAAGTTCGGGGTTCGAATCCCTTTAAAAGCTCAGGTTATGCCAGCCGCGGCGGACATCACGCTAAACTTTTGACTTGTTCACGTCGGTCGGACTCCTCGCCAGTTTAATCACTATCTAACGCATTTGTGTGTTATTACTGAACTTCAGTGCGGCATCATCGAGTAGCAAACTCATGACCTCCCTGGAGGCTTGCTCTCACTACCTGCCGAATCCTACCGCGTTGGTGCATAGTGCACTCACATCCTTTTGTTCATTTATCAAGTAACCATAATTAATATTCCTATTGTAACCTTGTGTAAGCATTTGATTCAATATATCATTCTATTAACCTGAAAACCGACTTCCGAAGACTTGAATTTCAACTCTTAAGTGCTCCAACGATCCCAGTCCACAAGACTTCCGCTCGGTGTACAAGTACATCCCAATACTATCTTTCGGGATACAACAAAGTGCTGTATCTTCCTTACCCTCAGCTAGCTGTAGGCACAGAGCTTCCGTGGCAAATTTGCTGTGGTGTAGGTTGATTTGAAGAAATTTCATTATCTCTTCAAATTGAGGAGGGGTCAATTTCCATCTTTGTCCCCTTCCGTTCTCGGACTGGGATCCGTGTGAAGGGGTCCCCTGATCCGTTTTGATTTGGTCATCCGGGGGCTGGGTATCTCATCCCCTTCCTCCTCAGAGAGATGAGTTAGAAGATGCAGTGTTTGTCACGGTATTTTTGCCCGGCGCCTAACTTGAGGATCTTCTAGCACCTTAACAGTCTCCTGTGAGAGTCCTGTAAATATCTTATAACCGGTCCTCTGTATAATAGTATAGGAGTCCCGGTCAATCAATAGTATAAGCCTTTGGATTTTCGACTCAGATTGCTTGTCTAACACCCTCCAATTCTCTGTATGGAGTCTTGGATTCAGATCTGCAATTCATTTTAGTAGCTCTTCCTATTTTTGTGCAAATTTATCCCTAGTCCGGAGAGCTACTTTAACAGACTTGGGCAGGTTTCTGGCATCAGTAGCCTTCAGCCTGGTCCCTGATTGAAGCCTGTGTTTGTCAATGGCTCTGATGAGCCACTGACAAGACTGTTGGTCGTCACATATATAGATAAGTGCAAAACATACAGGCTTTCCTTACTGATATCTTTGGGTTTTTTCTTCTCACTTCTCTTTTCTGAACGCTGAAGTATTAAGTCTACCTCGAAGGAAGCCATGCTCACCTCTGCCTCATGTCACAACTTGAGATGCTTGTTACTCTGAATTCTCATTTGTTTGACAGAACCACGACGTCTCATGGAGACTCGACTCGAGTGGAAGCAGCAGGTTGGAAAGGTGAAAGTTCAAGGTGGAGGCAAATCCCAGAATAACCAGTGGAGACGCTCCGTAAGCAAGGAACGACACGTCGAAGCACTCTATAGTGGCTGACATGTCCATGATGAAATTCCACGAAGATAGCGATGTCGAAACATACATCCTCACAATCATGAATATTGTATCGGCCCTTTATCGCGACGCCAGCATAGGCAACAGTATAAACGTCGTCGTCGTAAGGATTATACTACTGGAGGATGAAGTGGCCCAGTTGAATACACACTGTGGTTTTGGAGTATGGGAAAATGCAGTTGAAAAATAATACATTCTTTACTGCCCTAATGTTATATACATTATAGGTAAATCCCTTACTTTATCTCTTTATTACTACATCCTCGTCGCTTTATTCGGATTCTTCTTTGTGTCAACAGTAGGAATGTGTCATCTTCCGTTTTGGAGGTGTTTTAATTTAGCTACCGTAGTTAATCAACCATCCTATTTACTCCAAAGAATTGCTGGGAACTTAACATAGATGATCAAGAAATTATCCGCCTTTTATAGAGCCTGAAGGTTCATTACCTTGTTCACAAGATCTCGGCTTTGTTCCTCTCGTGAGTCAGTTGAATCCAATCTATATACTTAGACTCTTATATTTTAAGAATTGTTCCAATTACTCAACGTTTTCCAAGAGACCTCTTCCCTTCAGATTTGTACACTTCTATTTTGTGCATTTTTCATTTATTTATACACCACGAAAAGTCAGTTTTATGGGTTTGCAGCTAATACATTTCCTTCGAGGTTAAACTCTGCTTATTGCTGTAGGTTTACTAAAAACCGTTTTTTCTTTTGCTGAGTTGAAATTTTAAACACACCGAATGTCATCTAAATTTAAAAATCTAACCATGACCCCTGGAAAGAAATACATATTCGAAGATATATCCATAACGGTCAACGTAAAGTTTAGGGTGGAGGGGCACACTTTCTTTCCCATATCCAACTTCAGACATGCCTGATTAAGCGTGCCTTAATTCCAGTACATATCGATACACCCTAATTTGTGCGTTTCNCCGTAACATTGTGGTAATTAATTGTAGCCGTTACTTGTAGGTTGCTGAATAAACCAATTGACGATCTCTACGGCGTATTAAGTAACGAAACACATTACATTTGGTGTCAGAAGTGGGATTACGATCTTAAACACACTACATACGAATTGTTGTGCATCGAATATTTTACTGCTACAAAATGGAGATGCAGCAGATGATGGAAATGATAGCAAGGATGGACGCCAGCAAGAAAACCCATCAAGAAGAGATGAGGGCAAACCAGGTAAAAGCAGATGACTATAGAAAAGCCGACAAGGAAGAAATGGAGGTCAATAGGAGGAAAGACAGAGAGGATTTCCTGGCGAAATTAGAATACAATAAAGAAAAAACAAATATGCTGGAAAATTTATACGCCGATAGGAATACAGATGAAGACGAAATGCTAAAAGACATGAAGGCCATGCAAGAAAATAGGAAGACAGACAAAGAGGATTTAATGGCTAAATTAGACACCAACCAAGAAAAGACGGCGACCGACAAGGAAGAATTGAAAGCCGCAATGCAATCTATGCGAACAGAATTGGATGATAAAATCCAACATAGAGTTGAAAACATTTTGGCGATCGTTGAACACCACAAACAGACTCTCCGGTCAGAAATAACTCAGCAGATTGAAGTGTCCCTCAGCGCGCGGACAGCTAAACTCCAGGAAAACCTGACGAAAAACTATAACGAAACCTGCGCAGCAATTGACGAAAGCAAACGCGAGTTCCAGGCCCGGTTGGACATAATGCAAACGAAGGCCGAGCGGGAAATACATCAACGATCGTCGCCAGCACAGCTCAGCCACCGACATTCAACGGGAATTCAAAGAGGAGCGTATTCCGGCGAGACCGTGGCAGAACACAACAAATGGTCGCACCGGGAAAAATCGAAGTACCTAATTACTGCCCTGAAGGGTCGGGCGGCGGAAATACTACCTGGAATTCAGACAAATACGACTTATGGGGAAACACTTCAGGCTCTAGAGGACCGTTTCGGGGACCAACTCTTTGTAGCTGCTTACCAGTGCCAACTAAGAACGAGGACGCAGGGACCTGGAGAATCCCTGCAAGACTTTGCCACGGTCATTGAACTCCTTTCCCGTCGTGCCTACTCCAATCTACCTCCTGACCACATAGGAAGGGAGGCAGGAAATGCCTTCGCATACGGAATATGAGATGCCGGTATGAAGTTCCGGCTGCTGCTGGGAGGGGAGAAGACGGTAAACGAGGCCCTCGACAAGGGTTAGAGCTGCAGGCGGTACTGGTAGCAGCCAGACCTCACGGAGATAGCACCAGGTGCCGATCGTCCCCCACCCAACGATGAGATGACAATAGACAGCGCAAGGATCAAAAAGAAGGACTTCTAAGAAACAAACTGAAATCGTCAGGGAAATCAGAATGGCGACCCAGATACAACAGGGAAACAAGCTCGAGAAAGGACCAACCGTCGGGAAACGAGCGAAGGCCGGCGGAAATGGGCAAACGCCGGAATATGCGTTAAGGCCCCCACACTACGCACTCACCGACATCACGGATAAAGGCAACACCAGTCTGGTCACCCAGGGATGGGTCGATGATAAGCCGTGCCATGTGACAGTGGACACTGGAGCATACGTCACGGTAGTAAGACCGGATATCGCCGTCGGATGGCCTGAAAGACAGACAAACCCAGATTTCACGCTGCAGACCGTGTCTGGAGGATCCCTACCCATCCTAATAGAAGTTCTGTTGACCCTTACCATGGGGCGCCAACCCATTACAATGTCGGTTTTCGTCGCGAATATCACAGATGAGCTCATCCTGGGACTGGACATACTGCGCGCCTATGATGCTTCAGTGGATATAGGGCGCCAAACTCTCCATCTGGCAGAATAAGCAGTATCGTTATATAGTCCTGGGGCAGGACCCAGTCCTTCTAACTTAGTGATGGCAAAGGACCCTGTGATACCCGCACGGAACGAGGGAATAGTGATGGCTAAAATGAAGAATCATCTTGGAGTAGAGAATGGTCTCGTAGAACAAAGCCCCCAGGCCTACCCGCCAGAAGGAATCTACGTAGCCAGGAAACTAATTCAGGACTGCCAAGAAGTACCAGTGAGGGTGATCAATGTTACCCACAAGGACCAAAAGCTAAGGAGAGGATCTCCTCTAGCGCACTGTGAGCCAGTAACACTCGTGGCTTTGCCGGAGGTGGGGCAGTCACCAGCACCAGGTCGTACACCGAAATTAGAGAACATGACCACAGCGGTCAAGCCACACATAAGCCCCGCAGAATTTCAAGAGTTAGAGGATCTCGTGTCCGAGTACGCCGATATCTTCGCACAAGACAAGGAAGATTATGGAAAGACAAACAGAGTATATCACCGCATAAACACGTGAGAAGCCCGACGAATTCGACAGCCACCGAGGAGAGTACCCCTGACAAAACAAGCAGAAGTAAAGGAAATGCTCGAAAAGTTGCGAGGACAGGGTGTTATAGAAGAATCGAACAGCCCTTGGTCGTCCCCGGTCGTTTTGGTCAGGAATAAAAACGANCAGAATTTCAAGAGTTAGAGGATCTCGTGTCCGAGTACGCCGATATCTTCGCACAAGACAAGGAAGATTATGGAAAGACAAACAGAGTATATCACCGCATAAACACGTGAGAAGCCCGACGAATTCGACAGCCACCGAGGAGAGTACCCCTGACAAAACAAGCAGAAGTAAAGGAAATGCTCGAAAAGTTGCGAGGACAGGGTGTTATAGAAGAATCGAACAGCCCTTGGTCGTCCCCGGTCGTTTTGGTCAGGAATAAAAACGAGGAGTTCCGTTTCTGTGTGGACTACAGAAAGCTGAACGACGTCACCAAGAAGGATTGCTTTCCACTACCCCGCATTGACGACACCCTGGACACATTGGCCGGAGCCAAATGGTTTTCAACTCTCGATCTAAAGAGTGGCTATGGGCAAGTCGATGTACACCCAGACGACAAAGAGAAAACAGAGTTTCGACAGGGCAAGGTTTATGGTAGTTCACGGTCATGCCTTTCGGCCTCTGCAATGCCCCGGCTAACTTCGAGAGGCTAATGGAGACAGTCCTACGAAGGCTCAGGTACGTTTCATGCCTTGTGTATTTGGACGACGTGATCGTAATAGGCCGCATATTCCAAGTGCAACATGCTCAACCTATGGAATGTATTTCACAGATTCCGGGAAGCACATCTGAAACTTAACCCGGAAAAGTGTAAACTTTTGCAGGAAGAGTTCAGGTACCTCGGGCATATTGTATCACCAGAAGGGGTATACACCGACCCGGAGAAGTTGAAAACCGTGCGAGAATGGCCGACCCCGAAGGATAAACATGAAGTTATAAGCTTTCTGGGACTATGCGCATATTACAGGCGTTTTATTTCAGAATTTTCCAACATTGCGAAACCCCGAACGAAACTAACGGAAGAGAAACAAACCTTCCAGTATACTCAAGCAGTGGAGGCCGCTTTTCAAAGGCTAAAGGGTGCCCTATGTGCTGCCCCTATACTTGCCTACCCACAGCCAGGAGAAAAATTCATTGTGGACACAGATGCAGATAATGTCGGTATTGTAGGAGTTCCCTCTGAAATGCATGACGCACAAGAGCGTGTTATAGCTTACTTCAGCAGGACGCTAAACAAAACAGAGATATATTACTGCGTAACCCGACGAGAACTACTTACCATAGTGAGGACACTGGAACATTTCCACAAGTACCTCTACGGACAACAGTTCCATCTGCGAACGGACAACTCTGCGCTTACCTGGCTTATGAGTTCAAGAACTTAGAAGGACCAAATGCGCGTTGGATAGAGCGTCTTCAGGAGTGCAACTTTATTTCGGAACATCGCCAGGGCCGAAGACATAACAACGCCGACGCTCTTTCTAGAAGACCCTGCAAAGGACAATATGTGCACTGCCACATAGTTGCGACGAGGGCAGAGGTAAAGCAAATACGCGTTATTGGAATCCTACCGGCAGCCGGCTGGGACCCGGTNTCGCGGATCGGAGTCCCACGTACAAAAGCTACTTGGTCCAGTGGAAATCACTCGCTGTGAGAAAAGGCGTACTAGAACGTGACTGGCAATCCGCCACCCGAAGACGTCAAGTAGCCCAGATAATTATTCCTCGGAGCAGGGTGAAGGACGTTCTGAGCGAACTGCACGGTGGACTGTCAGGAGGTCACTTCGGTGTCAAGAAAACTCTGAATAAAGTTCGACAGAGATTCTACTGGCTTTGAGCAAGAACCGATGTTGAGAACTGGTGTCGACAGTGTGACACATGTGCAACCAGTCGGGGACCACGGACCAGGAATCGTGGGCAAATGCACCAGTATAATGTCGGTGCTCCCTTCGAGAGAGTAGCCATTGGTATCGCAGGGCCCTTCCCACGAAGAGAGAAAGGAATCCGATACTTACTGATCGCTATGGACTACTTCACCAATTGGCCGGAAGTGTACGCCATCCCGAATCGGGAGGCTTGAACAATAGGTGAAGATATGGTTGCCAACTTCTTCTGCCGCTTCGGCATACCTCGGGAGTTGAACAGTGACCAAGGCCGTAACTTCGAGTCTCATCTACTGAAAGAAGTTTTGCAACGCCTGGGAGTGAGCAAGACGCGCACCAGACCCCTGCACCCACAGTCGGATGGCATGGTGGAACGCTACGTCAAGACCATCGAGGAGCACATGCGGAAGGTCGTCTCATTGCACCAAAGGGACTTGGATGAGAGGTTACCCCTCTTTCTCCGAGCTAACAGGGCATCCACCCACGACACAACGGGAAGGACCCCTGCTGGTCTAGTGTTCGGACGAGAACTACGACTACATTGCGACCTGCTCTTTGGAGTACCCCCTGACAAGGAACAACCCACAACCGACTATGCAGCAGACTTAGTGGATCATCTGCACGACATCCACAATTATGCCCGGCAACACCTGAAGTTTGCCAGTGACCGGATGAAAACTCGGTACGAAAAACTGGCCAACTCCGCAGGTTACGACGAAGGCGACCGAGTCTGGCTCTATCGCCCAACCCGCAGAAAGACGAAATCGCCGAAACTACAAGCATCATGGGAAGGTCCTTACGACGTAGTGACCCGGATAAATGATGTGGTTTACCGAATCCAGAAGACCCCTAGGTCGAGGATGCTGGTTTTACACCTCGATCGGCTCGCACCTTATCATGGATCTGCTCGAGACGAGCAACCTAAAAAGGGGGAAAAAGATGTGGCGGTTGGAGAGCAGAGCAACGAGAAGAGGAACACTAAGACACAAAGAAGATGCTGCAGGAACAGCCTATAAAGAAAAGGAACGGGGGAAGCACGGTTAGGCTATTCGGGACGAA
>NW_019721813.1:0-1025 GCF_002891405.2 Cryptotermes secundus | reverse complement strand
CTAGCTTGAATATTTTGCGTTGTTATCTTGGTAGCTTTGCGTTGTATCCTTGCAAGCTTTGCGTTTTAGCTTGCTAGCTTTGCAATGCGAGCTTGCTCTCTTTGCGTTGCTAGCTTGTTTGCTTTGCGTTGCTAGCTTGCTAACTTTGCGTTGCTAGCTTGGTAGNCTTGCTTCTTTGCGTTGCTAGCTTGGTAGATTTTTACTAGCTTGCTAGTTTTCCGTTCTAGCATGCTAGCTTTGAGTTGCTAACTTCCTATCTTTGCATTGCTAGCATGCTAACTTGCAAACTTTCAGTTGCTAGCTTGCTAACTTTCCGTTGCTAGCTTTCTAGCATGCTAGCTTTGCGTTGCTAGCTTGCTAGTTTTGCGTTGCTAGCTTGCTATCTTTGCGTTGGTAGCTTGCTAGCTTTGCGTTGCTAGCTTGCTATCTTTGCTTTTCAAGCTTGCAAGGTTTGCTTTGCTAGCTTTACAGCTTGGCGTTGCTAGCTTGCCTGCTGTGTGTTTCTAGCTTGCTAGCTTTCCGTTGCGAACTTGCTAGCTTGCTGGCTTTGCGTTGCTTGCTTGCCAGCTTTGCTTTGCTAGATTTCCAGCTGCGCGTTGCTTGCTTGCCGGTTTTATGTTGCTAGCTTGCTAGCTTTGCGTCGCATCCTTGCTAGATTTGCGTTGCTACTTTGCTAGCTTTCCGTTGCTAGCTTGCTAGCTTTGCGTTGTAAGGTTGCCAGCTTTGCGTTGTTAGCTTACCTGATTTGCGTTTCTAGCTAGCCAGATTTGCCTTGCTAGCTTGCCAGCTTTGTGTTACTAGCTTGCTAGCTTTCCTTTGCTAACTTGGTAGCTTGCTAGATATGCGTTAGTAGCTTGATAGCTTTGCGTAGCGAGAATGCTAGTTTTGCGTTGCTTGCTTCCAAGCTTTGAGTTTTTAATTGCTAGCTTTGCGTTGCTAACTTGCTAGCTTTTCGTTGCTAGCTTGCCATCTTAGCGTTCCTAGCTCTCCAGCATTGAGTTGCTAGCTTTCCAGCTTTGCGTTGC
>NW_019721812.1:461-1074 GCF_002891405.2 Cryptotermes secundus | reverse complement strand
TAGCATTTAATTTTAATAGAAATGTAACAGGAATGGTAGCGACACTGAGGACGCAAGTATGCAGCCGAGATAACCAAGGGGGTTAGATGCGTGACCTCCGTCTTAGGCAGCTGTGTGGCTGCTAAAAAGCACGTACAAACAGGGTACAGGGAGAGAAGCCCACACAAAAAATAGGCGAGACATAAGCAAGCAAACTAAGAGAGCCCTGCTCTGAAATATTCCTTACGACTGGTGTGTTATTAAAACAAAGAATGTAGACAGTCTGATGCAGACGGAGCGAGAGACTAGTCATTGACTGAGATAGCGGCTAGGTAGAGCCAAGACAGCCTTCCCTCCCTGGAACCCTAGCTATCAGTCCTCAGGTGTAGCGTACATGTGTAATCTACAGAAATTAGTTAATAAACTCAATTTGCTGATTACACCACTCTTGTCGGATCAAACGATCCTCCTCTGTCAACCCGCATACCCAGCGATTTCCACGCGCGCCCCAGCCTAGGGAGCACCAGACCTAGACGTGACTTGTGCGCCGGTAACATCCACGATACGCCAGCGCCGGGCATCCAGCGAGGAACTTCGGGATACAACATAAACTTTTTGGTGTCTGATGTGGGGT
>NW_019721812.1:0-283 GCF_002891405.2 Cryptotermes secundus | reverse complement strand
CGGGCTGTCGGAACGAGACATCGGAGCGGACAGGAACCAGTGCAGTGGGCTGATCGCGTAACGGTGAGTTTTTGCTCAATTTCCATGCCAGTCACGCCCAGTAGCTCCAGTACCCCGATTGCAGAAACCCGTAGTCGAGGCATCATGGCCGAGGAGTATATAAGTTTAGGGGAGGCGCTAAAATTGATACCCCATTTCAAGGGAAATAAGAATGAAGTTGTGGCTTTCATAGCGAATATGGATACAGCTTTTTCCGTAATAAACCCTGACCAGGCAGACACAC
>NW_019721811.1:14875-15263 GCF_002891405.2 Cryptotermes secundus | reverse complement strand
AGACGTTACATCGTATAGCTAAAGTATTCTACTGGCCGGGTCTTCAACCAGATGTGGTGAAGTATGTGAGGCATTGTGAAGGGTGCCAGAGGGCGAAGCCAGCACAGAATACTCGAGTTGGTCTTCACGACAGTCAAGTTGTAACCAAACCGATGGAACGAATCTTTATTGATTTCGTTGGACCCATTGTCCGGAGTCGTCGTGGTAATATAGCCATCTTGGTGGTCTTGGATGGGTTTTCCAAGTTTGTCGCGATGTATCCTGTGAGGAGGATAACTTCCGACGCGGTGGTGTCGTGTTTGGTCGAGAAGTATTTTCCCTGTTTTGGAGTCCCGAACTGCATTGTGTCTGACAATGCGTCAGTATTCAAGTCGCGGTTGTTTTATAA
>NW_019721811.1:13745-14751 GCF_002891405.2 Cryptotermes secundus | reverse complement strand
CCCTCTCTTGCCATGGCTTTCAACACCGCGTGGCATGAGAGTACTGGGTTTACACCCGCGCTGTTGTTCCTTGGCCGTGAGATGAACCATCCCTTAGGACTGAGGTGGGAACTTACTGACGACGATCTTCAGCGATCCCCTCAGGATACTCATTTATATTGGGAACTAGCCTTTGGGAATTATAGAAGGCTAGAGATAAGAGTCGCGAAGCGATACAATGAGTCAATGAGAGAGGCAGAATTTAAGGTTGGAGACATTGTGCTTGTGAAGCTCCACCCTCAGAGTTCCAGAGCTCACCACATTTCCGCGAAGTTGGACAATAAGTGGTCCGAGCCCTTTGTAATAGCGAAGTTTCTGACGAAGGTGACCGTTCAGCTGGCGAATCCTGATACGGGTGTATTAGTACGAAAAGCTCATGTGTCTCAACTGAAGAGCTATTTGGTTGGCGAGTAGGCCATGAAATGTAAGCTGGCTAGTATTGCAAATAATGTGTAAATATGTTTGTGAACTTCCCCCGGAGACGACGCTGCGTCTGCCGTGATTCTTTTTGTTTGTGTTTCAGAGCTGTTATTCCTTCCTATCCTATCCCTTCGGCTCGCGAGTGTGAGAGACGTCGAGTGGGCCCCGCCATTGACGAACTTGTGTCGTCGGTAAGAGTGTGCGACTATTATGTCTTCGACGAGGAGTTGGACCCTCGGACTCCTGCGGGCCGGGAATTCGCCGCTAGAAGTTGGGCCTCCCTTCCTGACTTGTCGGCGTACGAATGGCCAAAGGTTATGTGACGGCGGTGCCGGAGAAATGGACTGGGTGGCTCCACCAGCTCTCCGGAAGGGAGCACCTTCGCACATGTGTGGACGCCAGCTGTGTGGTAGTGAATCGAGCAAGGACTGTGTGCTCGGAATGAACCTTGCTGGCGGGCAGAACCCCTGGAGTGATAAGGCGACGGAAAGGTCTTAAGAATTGGCTGGCGGGTGGGCCCAGTGCTGTGAGGTGTGAGTTTTTTTTT
>NW_019721811.1:0-7416 GCF_002891405.2 Cryptotermes secundus | reverse complement strand
ATATGTTGGAAACGCCAGTTGTATTTGTGTATACTTGGGTTGTGTGTGTTCCCTACTAGTTCAGACTAGCAGATCCGTCCAGCTTGGCCCATAGTGTCGACAGTGGTTTTCCTCTCCCGAGATCCCCTACTCGACCTTGGGGAGGCATAGGGCATCACGTACAAGCAAGTCGTTCTTATGAGCCTGTCCCTTACCCATATTGAACAGGAGTTCACGGGTCTAAGTGGGTAGGGGAACTGGGTTCTCGACCCACAGGGTCAAGGGACACGGCTCAATAGAAATATAAATTGTACAAGTAACACAAAGGAAAATATCACAGCTTCCCCTGAAGGGCAGCAAAAATGTCAAATGAACACAAGTCAAGAAAGAATCAGAATGGGCACGCAGTTAAAGTGACGGTTGCGACCTCTTAGGTTCACCGACATGAGCTGATCAATGGCCTTGAATGTACAGGGTTTAAACTGTCGCAATAATCTGATTGCAAAAGATGAAAATCGATCATTATGTTCTGACTACACCCGATTTCAGAATAATACTTAAAACAGAGCTGAAAGAAACAAAAGTCAATCATAGCAAAGTGCCCTCGCCGCATTGCGGCACTCATTAACCAATCGTAACCCGTGTAACTCCGTGGCACTTTTCACTAATACAGGTCAGTCCCAATACACATCGCCCAACTTACTCAGCAAGTACTTACTTGATAAATTATATTACAAACCAGGAAAAGTAAATAAAATCCCGAGCCAGCCCGCTCTTACTAGCTCGAAAGGTCTCTCTCTCTCTCTTCCAGTAGTACGTAATGTGCCGAAACAGAATTTCTACGCAACATGCGTAATCCAAACCAAACTGAATTTCCAATGCCCAAAACCGACCTTCTCGGTCGAAGCCGCAGAGGAAAGAGCGACAGACGATCTTGTCTGTAAACGTAGGTAGCTTCAGATTGTGTCGGGAGAGGAGGGAAGGGGAAACACGTGACCTCTGGTAGCAAAGAACCTAATGGGAAAAGGGTCGGCTCCGCGTCGTAGCATAAGTAGTTGCCAGAGAGAGACGGTAAATCCAAAGACCCTACACAGAAAGAACCGTAACACGGTTCAAAAGACAAAATTTATTAACTTAACAATGAACAGTAGGAACAAGAATATTAGGGACCTGTATAGAGTAATAAATGACTTTAATAGGAGTTACGAAGCTAGAAGTAAAGTAGTGAAGGATGAGAATTGTGATCTGCTTACAGATTCCCACAACATTTTTAATAGGTGGAGGAACTACTTCTTTCAGTTATTGAATATAAATATAGTCAGTGCTGTTAGGGAGATAGAAATGCGTTAATACCTGATCCCAGTCCTTTTGAGTTTGAAATTGCTTTTTCAAAATTGAAACAGTATAAATCGCCAGGTAGTAATCAAATTCCGGCAAAACTTTTTCAAGCAGGAGGCGAAATATTACGTTCTGAGATCCATAAGCTAATTACTTGTGTTTGGTATAAGGAAAAATTGCCTGGTCAGTGGAAGGAGTATATTATTGCACCAGTTCACAAGAAGGGTGATATAACTGGCTGTAGTAATTAGTCTTGGATATCACTGCTATCAACTTCACACAAAATTTTATCCAATCTACACTTCTCCAGGTATAATTTAAATGATCAAGCCTCTTGTCGCTCCCTAACCATCCTGTTCTCTCACCTGGCTTTCCACCTGCAGCGGCTGTTGCTGATGCTTAATTTTCTGCTTGCATCTGTGTCCTGAATTTGCTAATTTTAATTTTAAAACTTTCTTGGCTAGCCATTAATTCTACCCTCACACTTTCCTTTAAATGTTCATTGTTGGCTAATAAATCTGCCCTAACGCTTTCCGTGTTGGCGGCTATGTCTGCCTTAACTTCTCTACACTCTTCTTGGTGGCGGCTATGTCTGCCTTAACACTTTTCTTGGTGGCGGCTATGTCTGCCTTAACACTTTCCTTCATCTGTTGTATAGCAGCCATTATACCTGCCAACATTTGGGTTAAGTCATTCGCCTTACTAACTGAGGACTGCTGGACAGCTGCCTGACCACCCAGCTCGGGAGGGTTTGGGTCGTTCTCGCTAACTGTTGGCATAGATAGGTGTTCAGTTTCTCCCAAACTGCCTAATCCTTCACTGCCCTCTCTACTGCCTAATTCATTGGTAATCTCCCCTGCCGGTGAGTCTTGGTTTTCTGTGTTTAATTCATCCACTCGGCTGCGAAGACTTCTGCTGGTCATGATTACATTGTTTACTGAACCCTGTAGTGGTGTGGTTGTTGGATTACCTCCAAAACATGGTCTGGAGACGAAATCTCGAGGTTGCGGCTCCGTCCGTCTTCACCCCTGGAGATTCACGCTCCGTCCGTCCTCACCTAATTTGTTGAATTGGCGGCAAATGTGGACCCAGTTGATACCCAGACGTTTTTCGGCGTAGTGTCCCTTCCTGGTAGCTTCGTATCGGGCTCCTCTCATCTTTATCCTGTCTTCGCTGAGATGTCGTGCCCCTTAGTTGGTCGCCACCTCTTGTTGTCTTCGCCCCCTTAACCTTCCTGTTCCCTCACCTGGCTCTCCACCTGCAGCGGCTGTTGCTGAGGCTTAATTGTGTCTTTGTCGCTGTCTTCTCCCGCTGGTTCCACCTGACTACACTCCTTTCTCCCTCTCTCCTTTTTTATAGTTTTAATCTGTTGGACGTCATTGAGCTTAGGTGGAATGCTCACTAAACGGGAACAGTGTGGGAAGCTTGCCAAACAACACAGGTGATTATGCTACCTCAGAAGATAGAGTTGAGACTGTCTCAGGATCTTTTTATGGGTCTCGCTCCGTCAGGGAGACAGAAGTGTCTAATGATACGACGCCACTTGCAGTTTGTAGAAGAGAACACTTTATTCTTTGAAGAAAAGAACAGTTCACACACAACAATTCGCTAGACGCTGACACTTATTTGCAAACTGAACCACCAAACACTTACAAACTGCTCTAAACATTTTTTTTTTCTTTAGCTGAAATATTGTTGTGATGCTGAATTCGCGTCTGAATTATGTCCTAGCTTGACCACCACCTTTTTTGAAGACCGTTTGAAGACTGCTTAAAGACTGTTTTTCTGAAGAGATGTGAGCCTCTCCAGTTTCCGCGAAGTTCCCAAGTCACACCTTCAACTTTTGAGGATTGGCCAGATTTGAAGTAAGGGAGTTGACTCCGAATCCGCTACATCCAATCATCTTTACGCTACAGGCATTTTTTTCTTTAATGACCAAACGTAACTTTTGACAGGGAATGATGTATGCTGGCCATAGCGTCTCCTCCTGGCACGCCTAGGTGTGACTTACGACTAGCAGAACCTGTCAAGAGTCTAATTTTCAAAGTGAGTTGCCGAGCGACTCTGGAACAAAAATTTTAAGAAACGCTGAACTAAATCACCAGGGGTCTCTCTGGTGTCTGTGTGTAGTCCATCTGGGAAATAGGCCGCTTCGAGTGTGCAAGAGATGGGCTATGTCACACTCTGCGTACACACTATGCATAATTATTATAAAATATTGATAATTATCCAAAATAAATTACAATTTAGGCTTGTGGACCATTAGGGCGGATATAAGTCAAGGAGGATAAGATGTCCAGGACATGTAGTATGAATGACTTTTTATAAGTGTTGCGTTGGCCGGGTAGCGAGCCTGGTTCCAGCCGCCGACAACCTTATAGCAATTTTATTAATGGGTTCGTCGAGAGCTGTGTATCCTCGACGAGTGCTATGGTTGTGAATCAGGATGAGGGTGAAGTCAATCGAAGTGGGTGGAAGGTGTTCAATGTCCTCAACACAGAAGATAGGAGAGAACAATAGAATTTATTGTAGCTTCTTGTGACTACATGCCGTATCAAGCCGAGACTCGATCGCCGACCTCCTACCACTGGCACTAATGTAATACTACTGTCCTCCCGCGACCGCGTTACAAACTTATAATATACAATGCGGTCTCAAGAGGGTCGTGGTGATGTTGACACAAGTGGCATGTGCGTGTGTTCCAAGTCCATCCACGCATGATGTCATCAGCTCTCTTAGAGAGGGCAAGTTTTCCCTTCTAAATAATAACAGAACCCAGGACACACACGCCTTACTGGAAGTAGCCTAATAATTTGGAGAGATAAAACATTTCTCCCCTCTGTTAATACAAGTCGAGTACCTGTTTCCTCCATCAGCAAATGCAGCTGTGCTATATTTGAGAATGACCTGCTATGCGTGGGTGTCAGGAAATCCGCTATTACACCAAGTACATTAGCACATCTTAAACTTAACATTTTCTTATATTTGTCTGCATCACCGTCAAGACCAAGGTGCCAGATGTGGCCTACCTGTGAATATTACCATTGTTACTATTATTATTAAGTTATACATATTATATTATAAAGAAAATGCCTAATATCAATAAAACTCAAAAGGACAAGGGTTCGATCCTCACGACACCGCCACCCCCCCCCCAAAAAAAAGTTCCAAGTAGATAGATTACTTTGAACCTTTTCTACTTCCTGTAATCAAGCAGAGGATTGCTCCCTGGATCCTTCTTTTTACGTAATCTCTGAGACATGGGACTATTTCTCTCCTTTTGAACTTGCTTAATAAAATCTCTCAAGTCTTCTTCACTAGTTGGAGCTGAAGGTAACTTTTGAGCTTGGCTTGAAAACTTTGTTTTATCTATCTGATCAATTTCAAGGAGAGACTTGGTCAGTGTGTTGGTCAAGTCTTCCCTGTCCTGACAACTCATTGTTCCATGTCTTGAATCTACAGTAATCACAGTATTATGAGTATTGAATTGTGGGGAGTCTTAATGGTGTAGTCTTGTCATTACTCCTATGACAACCCACTTCTTCGGAACAGTTTGTTGGCCCTGAAAAGGACCGTGGTTGCTGAGATGCTTGATCGGAGAGGTAGCGCGGAGCGCGCCGGTAAGGAGAAAGGCTAGTTACGGTGAATGGCTGGTGAAAGGCTAGTCGTGAGCGCGGTCGTAGGAGTCATGGTGCAGTGGCTACACCAAATGCCCAGTGGATCAGACAGTAACACGACCACCGGTGAGTCCAGGCGCGGTACCCCAGTGAGTCGGGCGTGAGAGCGCCGGAGGACCGAGGCAGTCATGCCTGGCGCAGCCTGACAATGCCTCCGAAAACCGAGCGCTGGCGACGAAGCCTGCTGGCTGAAGTTGCTTGATGTGGCTAACTCATAGACTGATGATGAACTGAAGTAAACTAAATACTCGGCCTGAGTCAGAGTCTGAGTCACGTTGCAACTGACGGTCAGTCAGTCTGTCTGTCTTGGTGTCGAGGAGCAGCTGGGGCTAATGAGCAGATATTTCTTTTGAATGAAAGTTACTGTCTTGTCCATGTGTAGTGCCCTCTCTGACGAGAAGTCGGGTGCGTCATTTGTTAGTCAGTCTGTATTAAGTCCATTGTCTATATTTACATACATTTACAAATACACACTTATTCCTTACTTCTATGTACAATATATACACGGCCTCTGTCAGTCCAGGCTAGGTACAGCAGATTATGCCCTTTATATATGTATATATATATATATTTCCTAGTAGTATTAGCTACCACGGCAGTCTAGTTACTTGAACGGTCGTACGCCTGACCGCCGCCAAGTTTAAGCCTCTTATACTTTCTGTGTCGAGCCTCGCCTTGTCCGATGTTGCGAACATTCTCATTATCATGATTTTGTATGACTTCTGCTTGTTGCCTGCATAATTTTGTTATGTAATCATATACGTACGGGATTTTGAATGCCATGTGCAAATCGCGGACCGGTGTGCGCCTTGGAAAATTGCCAATCGTGCGGAGAACCTTGTTTTGCAGGCGCTGCAATTTCACTAGATGAGTGTCTGCCGCAAACTCCCAGGCGGGACTAGCATAAGTCATTATGGATCTAATAAGGGCTTTATGGAGGGTTAGTTTAATGTTAGCGCTCAATCGCTCATTTTTGAATAGGGAATACACTCTAATGAATGTTCTGAAGGCCTTGGCTTCGATCATTTCTATGTGTAATCTCCAAGTCACTCTCTTATCGAAGATTACACCTAGATATTTTGCACTATTTACAAATGGAATATTTCTTCCATTTAGAGTAAGACAAGACTCAGGCGGTCGACGACCACGAGAGAAGTAGACCCCCCGAGTCTTGTCTTCATTAATTTTTATATTCCAGCGCTCACACCAGGTCTCCATTGAGCTGAGACCGCGCTGGAGTTTTCTAACAATAAAACCCTCTTTGCGATCTGTCGCATATAGACATGTGTCGTCCGCAAAAAGGGCCAAATGAATACCATGGGTTTGGGGGGCATCATTAATGTACATATTGAAAAGAGTGGGGGAAAGGACAGAACCTTGTGGCACCCCTGCTTGCATTTCCCTTGGCGTTGACATTTCGCCTTCAACAGAGACCCTGAATTTACGTTTAGAGAGAAAGGACCCAATAAGCTTGGTCAAAGAGTTGGGGAATTCCAATTTTGATAATTTAAACAGCAAGCCTGAGTGCCGCGTGGTACCGAAGGCTTTTTCGATGTCAAAGAACACTGCAGCCGTAGACATTTATTGTTAAATTAAGGGTCACGTGTTCCGCCAGCCTCATACATTGCAATGTCGTGCTGTGATGTGCACGAAAACCAAACTGACTTGCGTTGAGCACCCCTCTTTCTTCAATATGTTTATGGAGGAACTTTAAAATTACTTTTTCGAATAGTTTTCCTGTCGTGGACAGGAGGCTGATCGGACGTAAATTTTGAGGAAATTTCGGGTCTTTACCCGGTTTAGGTAACGTTATTATTTTTGCTTCCTTCCAAGTATTTGGAAAGTGAGAGAGCCGAAAACAGTGATTGAATAAGTGAGTTAGGTGAACCAATGTTCGCCTTGGAAGGTGCCTGAGGCATTCATTTGGGATGCCGTATATTTCACAGGCCTTTTTTATTTTCAGGGATTTATTAATTTCTGAACGTCACATGGTCTGATCCTTAGATGGGGGGTTTCATCCACGGCTTCCAGCAGAGCTTGAACTCTAGCCTCCACCCGCTCTTCATGGTTTTCATCGCACAGGTCATGCGGCGTGAACTGAATTTCCAATCAGTCAGCAATTTCGTTGGCTTTTTCATAAGGATAAAATTTTAAACCAGAAGAACCATGAATAGCAGTTGGTGCCCTTGGTCCGTCTCTCTGAAGGAGAGTGTGATGCCCCACATTTTAGATTAGAGAGGGTATGGTATTACCCAAAAGCTAGAGATTTGCGAAAATAGTTCCGCAGTTATGGCCGTAAATTGTAAACACAGGGACTGGCAATTAGGTTAAGAATGTGAAGACTCAGCAAGTCTCGGTGTACTCGCAACGCCAGTATCTTACCTCACTCGTACACTGGATTACTCGTGAAAGACTGCTTACA
>NW_019721810.1:0-529 GCF_002891405.2 Cryptotermes secundus | reverse complement strand
CATGCTAGCATGCTAGCTTGAAGGCTTCCGTTGCTAGCATGCTAGCTTCCTAGATATGCGTTACTATCTTGCTACCTTTGGGTTGGTAGATTTCTATCTTTGCGTCTCTAGCCTGTTATTTTTGCGTTGCTAGCTTGCTAGCTTTGCGTTGCTAGCTTGTTCGTTTTGCGTTTCTAGCTTGCTAGATTCCCGTTGCTAGCTTGCTATCTTCGCGTTGTTATCTTCCTAGTTTTTCGTTGCTTGCTAGCTAGCTTTGCGCTGCTAGCTTGCTAGCTTTGCTTTCCAAGCTTGCAATATTTGCGTTGCTAGCTTGCTAGTTTGAGTTGCACTCTTACTAGATTTGTGTTTCTAGCTTGCTAGCTTTGCATTGCTAAATTCGTAGCTTGGATTTGCTAGCTTGCTAGCTTTGTTTCTAGCTTTGCTAGCCTTGCGTTTCTCGCTTGCTCACTTTGCGTTCCTTGCTTGTTATATTTGCGGTGCTAGATGGCTAGCGTTGCGTTGCTATCTTACTAGTTTTGCGTTGCTATCT
>NW_019721809.1:0-405 GCF_002891405.2 Cryptotermes secundus | reverse complement strand
AGTGATAAAGAAGTGACCTATAAATTGTTACATTCGACGGACTTTCTATTGACTTTGTGATTGATAGTGAAACGGACCAAAAATGAAACAATTCAAGAAAACGGAAGGTTAATTGGATGGTCATGTTTTACGCAGAAACTGCCTTCTAAAAGAAGNAAGGAAAGATAGATGGACAGATAGAAGTGACAAGAAGATGAGGAAGAAGACGTAAGAAGATGCTGGATGACCTTGGGGACAGAAGAGGATACTGTCATTTGAAGGAGAAAGGTCTAGATCGCATCAAGTGGAGGAACAGTTTTGGAAGAGACTGTGGACCTGTCGTCTTGACGGATTACTGATGAATGAATGATACGAGAGAGTCAGTATACAGGGTGTCCCAGGAGGAATGGACCAAACTTCGGGAGG
>NW_019721808.1:26014-33994 GCF_002891405.2 Cryptotermes secundus | reverse complement strand
AATGCCCTCTGCTGGTGCTCGTTTAAATACCCGTTGCTACTCTGCGTTTAAATGTCCTTTCCTGTTAGGCGCTTAATCAGTTTTAAGCGTTGTGTTTAAAAATGCTCTATCTAGCTCAATTTCTATGATAAATGGATGGAATTGACTTTGTTTATATCAGAAAAGAACATAGTGTCGCATATTGTAACGAAAGATTTGAAATTTTTAATACAAAGTGTTATACTCTATTTTCAATTTTTTGTGTTTTAATTTTGATGCGTACTGCAAAAATGGATTCCCAGTTCTTCACAGAGTTGTTCTGCATTATAAATTCATTTCTGTTTGTAACACTTGACAAATTTTAGCAGTCTCTGGTGTCATAAAACAGATGGAAGCAATAAAATCATGTGGTCTTCTACTAACGCTGCTTACACCCTTCGGATTTTCGAATCTTTGACTGAAGGTCAGGAGAATGAAAGAATGGCTATTCAAGAGAAAGCTATAGGGGTCCCTTCTTCAGTGCTAAGACCTTCCGTTAGGGCTGCAAAAGCTTATTGCCCCTTCTATTTGAATGAACAGATAGCTGCATCGTGGCTGAGATACAGAGCGCGATCTCTTTTGTGTGCATTCGTAGTGAAATCGAATACTGTAGTTTCATTTGAACCTATATATACATCAAGAAGGTAACAACAAAAAAGGTATGTACATCGAATTTTACAATATATTTTTAACATACCTATCTGCAGAATCTGCAATAAAATTACTGGATTATGGATAAGTTTTGGCATAACTCATATGTATATTTTTATTTGCTGTTGTTCAGTTAGGTATTATTTTAATTCCTCTATTAGGGTTTTACTCAAGTCGGTCTGGTAATTACTACATTTAAAAATAAATATTTAGGACTGTGCATGCGCTTCTACTAGCGGCGTGTGCGCACGCTTCCACTAGCGGAGTTTAACTGTCTGACTGGCCAAAACGGGGTACTTTGGCCACGACGACCTTACTCATGACTGGCACAAACGGGGCACTTCAGCACTTAAAGGTTAAATATAATAGTGACACTATATAATATTAACATATATTAGCTTTTACCAAGTAATTTTACTGTTTGTTGTAGACTGGCGAGATGATGGTGCAGCAGCGTCTTGTTTGAAAATGAGCTGTCTCTCCACATCCATGAGGGGCTGAAGTGACTGGCGGTCTTCCATGTCCATTGGACATATGCACAGCAAGATCTTGCAGAGTTAATAGGGGGAAGATGACTGTTTTTCAGAAGGCTTATAAAGAGATGATCCAAGACCTGAGAGGGAACAATGTGCAGGGAACTGAAATACAGTGAAACCCTCATCAGTGCTCTTTGATGCGAGATTAACCTCAGGTAACATTTGGTTTTGGTGATGTGTCAGTAACCTCATTGTTAAATTACATGCACGCAAGAATCCACTTCTTGGCAAAGAGACCTTAAATAGGAGATTCAGTGTATGCAGACCTGCATCTGTATGTCATTGTAACCATCACCAATCACAGAAACATGCCTCCCTGTTGACAGTCATATGTCACGGGAAGCCTGGATGAGGATTTCCAGCACTGGAAGAAGTGCAGCAGTTGTGTAAGAGGTTCATCTGCCAGTGCTACAGATGCAATGGGTAAACTACCGCATCTCTCCGCCACAAGATACCGGTCTTGCAACTGGCCTTAGAAATGTATGTCTCATAAATATAGATCAATATCTCTTCAGATATCATCATTATGATGCTTGAAGTGTGAGTTGGTCTAAATGAATGACCTGTGTTTGAATTATATGTAAGAAATTTAGATTTATTTTGTCCAAAAGAAAAATGGGTACTGGAGGGGGGGGGGGGTATTCATTTAGATGGCAAAGGAAGAAAATGATTTCAGCCTAGTACAGTATATCAATATTCATGGTAGAAGTATATGCCATTAACCATATGTGGACCAAGTCTTCGGACAGTTTGAGACAAAATACAAATTATAACAGAATGTAGTCTAACTTAATGTAACCTGCCCTAATCTAACATAATCAAAGCTAACAAAACTAACCTGAGCTAACATGTCGAGGAAAGTACATATACATCCGTAGAACAGAAAGGGTCAAGGTGGGTATACTTACTGCCATGAGCTTTATGAATTTAGCCTATTGGTTTGTATGAGGTTCACTTTGCACTATACCTCACCATACACATGAGTACGCTGTAGGGTAGTGATTAAGGCATTATGCTACAAGTCAGAAGGTCATGGGTTCAAATACCGATGAGGTCACTGGATTTTTTTCAGTTGACGTATTCCTTCCGGCCGCACTATGGCCCTGGGGTTCACTCAGCCTCTGACAGAAATGAGTACCACGAATTAAATAAATAATTTTCCTGGGGAGGTAAGCATGGCTGGCACGTAAGGCTGGCAACCTTACTGCCATCTTTGAGCCGATTGTCTAGATAATGTGGGACTCTCAACATCTCACAACCCCATGGGCCTTCACGGCCTGTTACAGGGATAGCTTTACTTTTTTACTTACTTTTATGGTTGTCTGTTTTGATATTGTAATAAGTGTAATGCCAAAACTTGTACCTGAGATTGTATTGCTTATTTTGATAACCAGAAGTTAATGGATATATAAGAACTTTATCGTGTATGGCTGGCTATCATTGATTGATAGAGTTCTTGAAAGTGCTATGTACTTTTATGTGGATTCTAATTTTGTTATTGCTGTTTGGAAAAATATTTCAACATACCTGTAGACAGAAATATGTTCGTTACCAAATGAGACATTCTCATAATCATTGTCAATTTGTCAGTTATGAAGTTATGAAAAGAATGTCCCGCATATTTACGTATAGAATCAACTACTGTTATAATTGCATGAATTTCTGTTCTACTTGCTGCCTCAGTTGCAGAGCATATGGATTGTGTGTGTTACCAGTTTCTGTTAATGTTGATATTATCATGTAATATTTATTGTAATGGTGTGAATGCAGTTTCTGAGGACAAGAGCTATCAGTATTTTCCATCATGATATTTATATTTATTTATGATGGTGTATTGTTACGTCTTTATTGTACTTGAAAACGTGTCATTCATCGGGAGATGATTGGACGAATTGTGTCAGTATGCTGAGTGTATGAATTTTGTATATACAGAGCAAGGATTCTTAATATTGGTGGTATTTCAGTTCAGAAAAATGTGATGGATTTCAGTCCTATAATAAGATAGGAAGTCGTGTTCACTGTGTTGCATAAATATGTGCTAATGCTGTAGGTGGGTGACACAATACTGTATGTGTTACGATCTGTTGAATTTGTTTTTGTTTTGTTTTTTGTTTTTTTTTTGAATACATATAGTTCATATTTGTTTCACAGTTTGTAATACTCTTCTGAGTGCAGTAGTGTGTAAGTATTTATGTCTGTCGATCTCAATTTATTTGAAGAGTGGCAAGTTGCATAAATTTTATGTAAGAGGGCAAGCTGAAAAGGAAAAAAAAAAAAGTATTTTATTGAGACAAAATGGATAAATTTTAATGTTTGGTGCGACTGTACACAATTGTGAACATGATCGCCAGCAGTCAACAGAGTTTTGTGAGTGCTGGGGTATTTGGAAATGTGCATTAAATCAGATGTCTGCATATTGTGGATGGAAGGACATCTCTACCACCCTCTTGACTTCATCATGTGATGTGTGGTGGTGATAGTGGTGGGTGTGGTGATGGAGGTGGTGGAAGTCATGGTGGAGGGGATGATGGCGAAGATGGTGGTGGTGATGATCGCCAGTGAATGTCGATGAGTGGAAAGATTTGCAGAGTGAGGATCTAGATCACTGGACAGACTACATTCCACTCGCATCTCTGTATACTGCAACATTTTTACAGCTGTAATTGAGGGATGTGTAGAGGATGTATATGAAGATGAACATAAGTTGAGGAAAATGTAATTGAATTAATACAGCAGAGATTACACTGCCCTGTGGTTGGGTTTGGTGCAAGAAAAGATGTGTTACTTTTCAGCGTGCCATCCTGTTGAAGGGCTGGTTAGTTTTCAGGAATGTTGCCATGTTGTGTGTGAGGTTCTTGATCTGTGTGGATCTTGAGCTGAGGTCTGGAAGGCTTGTGTAGCAGCATTCTGTCTGAATGTTTGATGGCAATAATGTATTGTATTGAATTGTGACATGTATAAAGTGCTGGATTAATTTGTTTGTGCAGTGTTTGTAAGCAATACACGAGTCTTCTCTTTGAGTGTGATTTTTTGTTTGTGGATGCCTATTCTTAGCAATGGCCAATACGTTATCCTTCTATATTTATCCTCCAGTATCATACAAGTTTCTTAGCTAAAGTTAAGAGACATAATATGAATGTGTAGACAGAATTAGTGATTCATGGTTGCAAGTCGTTAATATGGAATACTGAAATGAATATTGCTGGTAGTAATCAGCAAATGGTGAGGGGAAGTGAATCATGGTGTGAGTCTTGTTGCACAAGTGGTTGTAAGGTAGATACTGAACTTTGAAATGACAGTCAGAATGGTGAATAATGTTGTATTTTAGCGTCCTGTTGCACTGATTTTCATCCATGATATATACACAGTGTCCATCTTGCAGTGCATCCACTTTTACCTGTCACTTCACAACGTGTTTCGGCACCATAGTGCCATCATCAGGTGCTCCATTTACACTAATCTATTGCATTGCATGCCATTATGTCAATGTAAAATTATTTAAAAAGTATTTTAAAATATTCATCAATTATAATAATTTTTTTTTTGTATACTAAAATCTTGTTAAGATATTCATCTTATCTGTCCCAATTCAAAACCCGCGCATGGTTCCTCCACTATGGGAGTCGTTCATCTTATATGCCATGTGTATCGTGTCTCGTGATGCGTGTTCCCTTTTTGGCTGCAGGTGTTGTAATAAAAAAAAAAAAATTATAACTGATGAGTATTTTAAAATACTTTTTAAATAATTTTACATTGACATAATGGCATGCAATGCAATAGATTAGTGTAAATGGAGCACCTGATGATGGCACTATGTTGCCGAAACATGTTGTGAAGTGACAGGTAAAAGTGGATGCACTGCAAGACAGACACTGCATATATATATCATGGAAGAATGGTGAAGGTGATTTGAATGAAAATAGAGGTCAGTGATGTATCACATTTATTATAATTTAATGCATAGAGTATAGCTAGTTTTGCAGTTCATATGATCTGTTTGTAGTGTATAAATATTGTGAAGGCTGAGCACTTGATGTACAAAGTTGCGCAGTACCTGGATATTATGTACTTGGTGCAGATGCTTAGGATACATCCATAGCCTGGCAATCCTGGAGGGTTTTGTGTTGTCACATGTAGGTTTGGATGGTGTGTCACAAATGGTAGAAAAGTGGCTGCATGAACTGCAATTTTTGTAGGAAATGTTTTTCATCGCAGTAAGGGCATACAGGATTCCACCGGAATGCAAAGCGGGCACTGCAGTCGGAAATTATGTGAAGTGTTGAAGCTTGGTCAAATTACAGCGAAATTTTGGAGTGTGAAGTGTTGTGGAAATATGTTAGTGGTATGGCAAGTGTGAGATACAAACGGACATGATCAGAAATATGGGTGGTGAAAGTGTCAAGAAAGGTAAGTACAAGTATGAGTATATTAATTTGATATTAGCAAGTAAGAAGGGACAGGTGAATGAAGTAATCCTGTCGAGGAAGAAGTTGAAATATCTGTGTGAGAGTACTAGAAAATGGGGACACTGAAGGCTATTGTAATGAGATAATGCAATGTGAAGCAAGAGTTCAGTTTATGAAAGGATTATTGAATGGTTGCAGTGGAGTTACATTTTATGGTAGAAAATTTTCATTCACGAGACTAGGAATGTGACGTGTAGGTCACGCATAAAGAAATTTATAATACTTTGGACAGATGGGAACAAAATTTTAATAACTTGGGACCAAGCTGATCGAGTGTGAGTTAAGAAGAAAATATGAAATAAAAACTGTAGCGCCACCTGTAGAATAAAACCTGAACACTCAAGACTGAAACCTGATGGAAAGCGTAGTAGTGTAGTAAAAAATATAGCATTTTAGTTTCTTATTATCCCCTTATTGGGTTGTCCAAACCGCTCCTCTGAATTCATTTTATAGGTTAGGGCAGGAGGTATTGGGGATGAGATTATGGAAGCGTTGGAACCCTCCCATGCAACCCTTAACATCACGCAGCTATAGTAAACCTGAACACTCGAGACTAAAACCTCATGGAAAGCCCCTTCAGGGCGATGGGCAGCGACCTCAAAAACTGATGAACGATTTCATTGTTCAGAGCTAATAAATGAACGTCTCACGTGACCTTGTGTGTGTGTGTTTTGGTTTCAAACCCAAGATCAAACTGTCACTCCCAAAGAGAGCACGTGTCCTGCCGCATATATATATATATATATATACACTCGCGCGCGCGCGCGCACACACACACACCAACTTGGTCGTCGACTTAGGACCGGCCGCATTTACGACCACAAAAAATGAAAAATAAAAACGATTAAAATGTAAAAGTTTTTAAAAATAAATTATAAAGCTGATACAAAGATTAGAAATGTTAAAAAATATTGTTAATAAATATATGGCCGACTTATGACCAGATCGACTTACACCTGTCAGAACGGAAACCGCTCGTAAATCGATGACCACGTGTACAACATTCGGCCAACAACGGGTGCTGCTTGGTGAATATATATATATATATATATATATATATAACATTCCTTTAAAGGCCGGACTTCTGAAATGGTGGTAAGCTTGAGCTGGCCGGAGTTTATTTAAATGCCCGTTGCTACTCTGCGTTTAAATGTCCGTTCCTGTTAGAGCGCTTAAAATTTTAAGCATTGTGTTTAAAAATGCTGTATCTCGTAACTCGATTTTTATGATAAATGGATGGAATTAACTTTGTTTGTATCAGCAAAGAACATTGTGTCGCATATTATAACGGATGATATGAAAATTTTCATACGAAGAGTTGTACTCTATTTTGATTTCTTTTTCTTTTAATTTTGATGCGTATTGCAAAAATGGTTTCCCAGCTCTTCACAGAGATGTTCTGCATTATAAATTAATTTTTGATTGTAACATTTGCCAAATTTTAGCAGTCCCTGGTGTCATAAAATAGATGGAAGCAATAAAATCACTGGTCTTCTGCTCGCTCTGCTTACACACTTGGGATTTTCGAATCTTTGACTAAAGGACAGAAGATGAGCCGCGCCATAGCTCAGGCTGTTAGTCGCTGGCTTCCCACCGCGGTGGCCCAAGTTCGATCCCTGGTCTGGTCAAGTGGGATTTGTGGTGGACAAAGTGACGCTGGGGCAGGTTTTCTCCGAGTACTTCGGTTTCCCCTGCCAATCTTCATTCCACCAATAGCTCCACAATCACCCTCACCTATCATCAGGGGCTGGTACAATAGGCCAGAAGTGGCCGCAGTACAAGGGGCTTAGTACCACCCCACTAGCAATAAAAAGAAATTAAAAAGGACAGAACAATGACAGATTGGCTATTCAAAAGTAAGCTAGAGGGGTCCCTTCTTCATTGTGAAGACCTTCCGCTATAGCTGCAAGAGAATGTTGTCATCTCTAGGGTCGTGAACAGACAGTTGCATCGTGGCTGAGATACAGAGTGCGATCTGTTTTCTGTGTGTTCATAGTGAAATCGAATACCGTAGTTCCATTTCAGCCTATATACACATCAAGCAGATAACAACAAAAAAGGTATGTACATCGAATTTCACTATATATTTTTAACATATTAATCTGCAGAATATGCAATAAAAGTATTGGCTCGTGGATGAGTTTGGGCATAACTCACACACACACACACACACATATATATATATATATACTCTTTTTTTTTGCTGTTCAATTAGGTATCATGTATCATTTTAATTCCTCTATTAGGGTTTTACTCAAGTCCGTCTGGTAACTACCACATACAAAAATAAATATTTAGGACTGTGCATG
>NW_019721808.1:19236-21619 GCF_002891405.2 Cryptotermes secundus | reverse complement strand
ATACATTTAAAGTATGAATGTAAAGTTAACTTCGTGAAATTACCTTTAATTTGAATTTACTGGTGCTTAAAGCTGATTTTCGAAAATGCCACCGCCGGCCGCAACACAGTCTGCTGCTCGGTTGTGAACCGCGCCGGACATACCAATCCACACCGCCTTAGGTAGCTCTCATGTGTCGAGATAACGAGAACGCTCTGTCTGTAGCTGGCTAAAAATAGCGTACTGCCAGCTGACAGACGCGGTTCACACGAGGGCGTTTACGGGAATGTAAAAACTGTCTAACTCCGTAACCGCCTAAAATCGGACACATGTTTATATGAACTTTTTTGACCACAAAGACCTAGGAAATCACCTCCTGCAGTTATGCCCTAAAGTCATTAAACACGCTGTATATATAAGCCCCCTGTTAAGTCCACAATAGATTCTGCCTTATTTTCATTAGCTCACGCTAGACAGGCAATTTAGTCACCTCAACGATCATAAGCTTCGCCGCCGCTCCAGCGGTCACACGGTGTCTCCATCGCATCCAGACTTCGCTGCCAAGTTCTTAGAACATACCCTTCTTTGCTCAGTCGCATATACATAGGTGTCAACAACACACACACCTATATATACAGTAGTATTTTTGAGGGAAGGAGGTTCTTTTATACATACACTGTACAATGCTTGGCACTCCTTTTCTCCTGGCGTAAACGTTTCGCCTTCAACTGAAACTCTGAATTTTCTCTCGGCAAAAATGTGCTAAGAGGCCTTATTATACTAACGGAAATTTTAATTTGAACTTATACGCACTGTTGTATGGTCCCTGGCTCCAGAGAAATCCCCACTGTGTCTTACAGCCGTCCACCTGTACATTTACGGCCATGAAATTCATTGTCTCCGTGTACTGAATTCTACATTTATGGCATAAATGAGGACAAAGCTCATTGTGCTCACTCCCTGCAAACAGCTGCTCAGAGCCTGAAGAAATTACAATTTCATGGTACCTGTGAACTCACTGTCCCTTATTCTGAACTACAAAACTCCTGCACTAGTTTCCTGGGTCTCATGTGGAATTTGTGGTGGCCACAGAGAGGCACTAGGGCAGATTTTCTCCAAGTACTTTGGTTTCCCTGCCAGTCTTCGTTCCGCCAACTGTTGTAGAATCGCCACCATCTGGGACTGGTACAATATACCACAAGAAGCCAAAGCACCAAGTGGTCTGTCCCAACCCAATAAAAATAAATCACTCCTGTACCCTGGGCTCCATTTCTCCAAAAATCCATCTTAATATTTTATTTGTATCCCCAAGAGATCCTTCAATTTATCCTATCAAAATACCCTTTTTATTCCTCTCCTGTGACTAACATACCCTTGGATCTCTACTGTACTCAATAAACCTAAACCAAAAGATCAGGAGTTTTAGCCCCCCAATAATCCGCAAAACACAACTAATCCTTAGCTTAACTTCATGTTCAAAACCTATTTGAGGTGTTACTTATAATCCTTCCTCACTCAGCCTACATCACAGACACGGAAAGTTTCCCAAAACCCACCTGCCTAAATACAAAATTAATATTCCGTGGCAAAGCGCATCCATGGACACAATCATTGGCATTTATTTTACAATTTCCCCTCCCCCATATTTATTTGTGAATGCAATTTATGATTCAAAGTTTCCAGATCAAACGCCAATCCCATAGTCTTCCAAATCCCAACAGCACTTGCCTTGTTACCTTGGCCAGTTCCCTCTGCAGCATGATCATGTTCATAGATGTACCACTACAGACCATAATTGAAATGGGGTAAAAAATTAGGAAAGCTCATATCAAACCATCTCATTTTGGAGCAACTTTGGACTTGCATACTTCTCATGAAATGTACTGCACGGGGGGGGGAAACAATATCCAAACAATTTCTATTGCAAATCCACTACATTAAAATACTCTTATACTGACCAAACAACCTAAGTAGATAATTCTATATTGATACCAGTGGCTTCGTGTTCTCTCAGTATATTCACACAACTCACAGCCCATTACAAATTTAAATGCTGCAAACCCAAAGTGCACACAAATATGAAGAGATGGTGAAATGGNAGTAAACAGAACCAAATTGAAAATTATTACGAGGACAGGGCTCAACTTAAGATACATCTGAAAACAAACCAAATCCTATAAAACGGTATATTACACATTAACGACAAATGTAAGAAAAAACTTAATTCACATATAATCAACGAAATCCATAAACTATTACAAAATACACAGTATGAAAACTGGGAGGAAGGGTTCGACATGGGCCTTAAGCCTTTATTTCAATCCAAATGGTACACAATACTAGATGCATCCTTACAGCAAACACTGACCTACAAATAAGAATTACATACATCATCTCACTTACC
>NW_019721808.1:18122-18212 GCF_002891405.2 Cryptotermes secundus | reverse complement strand
CCCTCCCACACCACTGCTTTCACTTGTTTACTTGCCCTTCCCCCCTTCCCTCTGTGCTCTCACGGTATATTTCCACAGTCTGCTTTACCG
>NW_019721808.1:0-18077 GCF_002891405.2 Cryptotermes secundus | reverse complement strand
TTCCTTCTCCCCTGAAGATGGGGGTTATACGTTCCTCCGAAACGTCGGTTAACACCACATATACACGGTGCCAAATCCCAGAAGACTGCTTTCTTCATAGTCACCGCCGTGAAAGCCTCAAATCTTACACAGTACATGCCCACCAGTCCAGCTCTGTTACATCCCAGTAACTTGAACAGGAATACAGTATTTAGTCTAGGCTAACCATGGACCCTGGCCACAAGCATACATCAATGAAGCAGCACCTTCGACACACAGCCACGCTTGCAGAGAGCTAGTCCCTTTGCAACAAGGACACCACATTCCAAGAGCAACTGTATGTATACACTGGCCACATTGCTGCATCACGCATACAATCCCTGATGATGGATGCTGAGACTGATATTAAAATGGAAATTCATTCCTTATTCATAAAGCTAATCACCCAATCAAAACACTGTTTCACAGCCTGTCTACAAAATATTTAAAAAATTATATGGGTACAGTAGACCGCCTCTGTGGTCTAGTGGTCAGAGTTCCTGGCTACAGACTTTCTGAGAAGTAGTGGGTCTAGAATGGGGTCCACTCAGCCCTGTGAGGATAACTGAGGAGCTGTTTCAAGGAAACTGTTTCTGGTCTAGAAAACCGAGATTAACGGACGTGGGGAGCTGTCATGCTGACCATGTGACACCCTCTATCCGCAAAAGTTGGCACTAATTTTGCCAACAAGCGGCGGTCCCTCGGTCAGTATAGTTCGCTTGCGGACTGCAGGCCACAGAGTTTATGGGTACAGTAACTGCTGCTAGCAGGTAAAAGCACTCTGTTCTTTCAGAGGAATGTATGTTGCTGCATATAATTTCAATAATTCACTAACTATTCGATGTAGGTTTCTAACTTCTGGTGCAGGCTGACAAATACTTAGGCACATAATATTTCTTCGTCATCTCCAACGTGTGAGCACTAGACTGGACACTGTGTCCATACTGTATACTGTGTCAGGCAAACCCTCACGTACTAAATTCTTATATTTTTATTAGGATGGGCATGACATCAGATGAACAATTATTTCCTTCTTCCACATCCTTCTGTTTTTCTGATAATGTGTGTTGGTTGATATCTCCACCACTGCAATGGAACACAGATGAGTTAACACCATGTCTGACAAACTTGAGATACAGTATATCTTTGCTTGTATGTACAAATGCAATAAATTAAATTTCTTGTCATTGATATTACAAGCGTGTCTTTTTGACTTCATCCACTCAAGGGTTCACAAGTCTACTTTACCGCTGTAGATAAAACACAGTCCAACTCCTGCTCCTTTGATACTCGACACAGAGTGAGTAGTACACACTACTGTCTCCTTCAATAAATACTGCCATGATGAAATTTTTCCCGTTTTCATTCCACAGTAAGAGGTTCACACATATGATCTGTCCCATTCTGATGAACAGTAAAGTGTAGCCATGCCTACAGCTGGGTCTGTTGATGTAAGCCCAATACATTAGGAAAGAAAAACTGAATGAACAACTATACATCTTACATCATACTAATATTAAACACTGGAATCATACTTGGAACATAATTCAAAATGGAACTTAAATAACACTGAAATCAAAGTATGACAAATATTATCAGTGTGTACGAGTAAATAACAAAAGAATGAAAACACTGATGACAGAAGCCGAAACACAGAAAAGCAATCTTACTCAAAAATATTATGTATGTAACTTAACTCAAGTATATTTCATAAAAGAATTACTCTTATACAGAGTATTTAAAATATACACTGCATAGCTTCAAGAATGCATTCCTCATATAGAGATAATAAAAACAGTTCATATCAACATAGTTTCCAAGTCAAGACTTTCTAAAAACTGCTGAATGATAAGCTCAATTTCGTAACTTCCGCAGATGGTTTCTGTCATTCACTACACTAAGACAGTCGTGATATCAGTCTGACACAATCTCGAAATGTTTCAGAATCGTAGTAGGAGAAGTGTACAGTAATTATGTGGTGACTGCAAGTTGCGCAAATCAAGAGCTAGCTGATGTGCATGTCATGCTTTGTTTGGCATACAGTAATGCTGTGCTGACTCATTTGTACCAAGAATGGTATCCAGGACAAACATGTCGAGATAGGAAAACATTTGTAAGTATCCATCGCCAACTTTGTGAACATGGGAATCTTGCACCTCGTTTTGTCAATGGGGTGCTCAAGATCTATGACTCCTGAAGTAGAGGATATTCTGGATGCTGTGACTGAAACTCCTGGAATTAGCACACAAAGGGTATCAATGCAAGTAGGCATCACTCATTCGACTGTCTGGAGAGTGTTGCGAAAACAGCTGTATCCATACCATTTGTAGTGTGTAGAGGCCTTGTCTCTACAAGATTACTCTGTGTGAGTAATGTTCTGCCAGTGGTTCTTACAACAGTGTGGTAGAAATCCTAACTTACCTACCTTGGTGAAATTTATGGATGAAGCACAGTTCACAGGTGGAATAGAGAATTTTCATAATTAGTATCTGTGGGCAGATGAAAATCCTCCTGCAATTCTTCCATCACATCACCAACAGCGGTTCTCCATCAATGTCTGGCCCAGTATTTGTGGTGATAATTTATTTGGACCCCACCTACTTCCAAATAGGATTACAGGGCAGAATTACAAAGCTATCTTGGAAAACAAAATGTCTGATTTCTTGGCCAGTGTGTCACTGATCATTCATTGAGAACTGTACTTCATGCATGATGGCACTCCTGCACGTTTCTGTCTCGTTGCCCACACTACCTGACTTGAAAGTTTCATGGTCAATGGATAGGTACAGGTGGACCAATTGCCTGGCCTTAGTCCTCACCTGNCTTTGGTATCTAAAACCATCACAATGAAGAGCTCCACAACTTGTAACATTTGTTCACCAAGCATAATTAATATATCAAGTCAAGGAGGATGAGATGGGCAGCTCATATAGCGGGTTGGGGGAGAAGAGGAATGCATATAGGATTTGCTGAGAAAGCCAGAATGAAAGAGCTCAATAAGAAGACCTAGGCATAGGAGGGAAGACAATATTAATGGATCTTTAAGAGACATAGGATGGGGTGGTGTGGACTGGATTCATATGGCTCAGGGTAGGGACTTGTGACGGATTTTTGCGAACGTCAATAAACTTCCAGGTTCCATACAATGTTGGGAAAATCTTCAGTGGCCAAGCAACCAGTGGCTTCTCAAGGACTCACTCAGCTCCATTGAGTTACATGTAGTACCTAAGGGCTCATTACTGTGCTCACACATGGTCATAATGGCTCTGCATCCTAAGGCAAACAGACCCAGTACAAACCCTTCCATTCTATTTCTTTAAAATTTATCTTAAGAAACTGAACTTTTTATGCCAAGCTTGTGTTAGTTTCCATAAGCCATCTGGGGAGTATACATTGTTCTTCATATTGTAACACTTTGCATTATTATGTGGGAGAGGGACCAATTCAAGGAGAGTGATATGGGTATGTAAGTGTAATGCCTTGGTGCAGGGGGGCGTGGAGTCAGCCGCCTCTACCACCACTGTAACGCCGCAAGTAGGGGGGCGTGGAGGTATCCCTCCTCGCCTCCACTTGTAATGTCGCGCCGTCGATACCACCTGTAACTTCGTGCCGTCGGGGTTGTGCAGGTTCCCCTCCTTGCCTCCCCCAGCTTATGCTGTAAGGAGTCAACATCCTAATCCTAGCTTACCCTTAGCTAGGATTCTCCTGTTCGGGGTTTCCTTCTCTCATAAAAGCTGCCACCATCTTTTATATGTCCTTTCTATCGTGGGGACTATCCCCCGGACATATAGTCATAGCTCCTTCTTGACACTCCTTATATAGTTTACAGGTAGACTCGTGTTACATTATTAATACATCTTAAGGGGCGTTGGTATCTAGGCTACTCAACTCTGCCTGTGTGGCAGGTGCCTATCCCTGTTGGTCTTTCTTTGTCTTCGGCTGCTACTGCTGCCTGTGTCAGTTCCGCCCTCGCTTGGTCAGGATTGCTCGGGATCGGATGTGGAGGGGTGATTATAGATATGAATCACAATCCCGGTACATCCTATCCTATTTATCGACTCCATCTATTTACACTTTTGTATTTACATAATTTACAAATTTACATTATTAACAAGACCGACTCTCAGTCGGGTCTACATATGGAATTGACTAGCATCTACGCTAGAACCTCCCCTTCGGGGATGGAGGCCTCGAGCCTCTCTCTCTCTCTCTCTCTAACACATCTACTGAGGACATGCAAGCCCTCCTTGGTTATCCTGAATCTCTTGCCTGTATATTTATGACTACACATTATATATGATTCCCCTATCCTACGTAATGTTTCTTCTGACATAAGCTACCCTTAGTTATATTTATATATCAAATTCCCATATACTATCTTTACCACTACAAGCTAATCATAACCTTGACCATACACTATAAGACACTTATTGCCTGACTAATATCCTAGGCAATTATATGATCCTAGTATCCTACCCGAAGGGCTCACTGGGTACACTGGAGTTTGCACATTGAAAATAACTCAACAACACGGTTATCACCAATACTATTAAACAACGATATTATCAACCAGCATGGCTGTTATGCGTAAACAAACCCACCTGTAGTACAAGATGCAGGCCCCCTGCCTCCGCTGGTAATGCCCACGTTGAAGAGAGCCTTCAGCTGACAACTGAATATTCTGTGTTAGAACATCCAAATCCCCGAAATTCCCTAATTTATGGTTTTAATTCGCGGATTCAGCGTTGACGACAGAGGGTAGGCGACTCCCCCTCAGTGTCCTCAATCCTCATAATAACCTCCTCATTGGCTCTCATGGGTGGTTGTGGGCGGACCCCTTGCGTCTTATTGCTGTGTATGCGGTCTCTTACGATCATTCTAGTGACCGAGTGAGGCAAGCTCTTGCTCTGCGATTACACAGACCTGCTGAGCCTCCACATTCTTAACCTAATTGCAGTCCTGGTGTTTACAATTTACTATAATGACTGCGAAACGCTTTTCGCAAGTCTCTAACTTTTGGGTAATACCATACCCTCTCCAATCTCGAATTTGGGCCATAACAATAAGTATGTAAATAAGTAAGGGGTGGGCCATAAGTCCGGCTCCCGCGCTGTAACATTCAATGATCGATTGTGCTTCACATTGGATTAGCCTGTGGGATCTGCCCACATTCAAGCAAATGTGACAAAGCAAGCTTCATTGCTTGGCAACGACGAGTAAACAGCGGTTGCAGGCAAAGCTCACAACAATACGGACAGTGACTGGTTTTCAATATGCCCAACCCTAGGTAACATAGGAAGATACAGTTACAGTCACAGTTCTAGATTCTACAGTTCTACAATTCTGGTTCAGTGTGTTCATTATTGTTATTATTCTTCTTCAATTCTTCAAATGCAAGTTCGTCTGTGTATACGGTGCAACTGTAATAAATACTCTATTACAGTTCAACTAGTGGTTGTCTCTTCATATAACATCCCTCATTGGTGACACCGACTGAACATGGAAACCGCAGACAGTTCATCAGCAGAAGTGCCCAGAATGACCATGCGGCTCCAGCCGTTCTGGCCCGGGAGAACAGCCGTCTGGCTTGCCCAAGCCGAGGTGCAATTCACCTTGGCCGGCATAAACAGCGAGCGGATCAAGTTCTGCCATGTCATCTCACACCTGGAGAACCGATACGCCACAGAGGAGGAGGATATCATCACCTCTCCACCCGAATGAGGCCCCTACACCCTACTCAGGACCGAGCTTGTGAGGCGACTATCCTCTTGGACCGCAGCCCTCTGTGCGGACCGCATCTCCGAGTTCGAAGTCCAGCCAGGGCTCGCTAGCGTTGATGAACCCACGGACATCGGCGCACTTCGGCAGGAGATCGCTGAACACTCCCGCCAAGTGGCTGCACTCAGCACCGAACAGGACCGCCTCCACCCCCCCCCCTTCAGGGAGTCTGACAACAAACCGAGAGACAAAGGCTCCAGTCCCAAGGGTTCCCGCCCAGCCTTCAACAACCGCCGGCCCGGCCCCCTGCCGGGACGACACTACATCCTGTATCTGCTGGTACCACCGCCGCTTCGGCGCTCGGGCACAAAACTGTACTTTGCCCTGCTCCTACCACAAGCAGGGAAACTGACGCAGCGGAAATCATCGGCGGCACATGTCTGCGCTACGACAATAGGCCGCCTCTTCATAACGGACAGAGTCAGCAAACGGCAGTTCCTTGTCGACACGGGTTCGGACCTTTGTGTATACCCCCGCAGTCTCGTCCATCGACGCATGGAACGTACGAACTATGACCTTTGTGCGGCTAATGGCACTACCATCCACGCATGTGGATGGCTGCCTCTCAGCCTCAACTTGGGCCTACGTCGAGAATTCACGTGGCGCTTCGTAGCGCTTCGGGGTGGCAGACGTCACGTATCCTATCATCGGCGTGGACCTCCTGTCGCATTTCGGCCTCCTGGTGGACTGTCGGAACAGACGGGGTCACGACACTGTCAGCCCTGGGCTCAGCGGCCAAAGCACTGATCCCCAGCGTAAAGACAATCAGCAGCAACACACCAATCGACAGCCTTATCACAGAGTTCCCGGACCTGACCCGCCCAGCTGGAGTCCAGCGCGAGGTACGACACAACACCGTCCAACACATCAGGACTGTACCTGGCCCACCAGTAACCTGCCGACCACGGCGACTGGCACCGGACCGACTCGCTATCGCAAAAGCCGATTTCGACCCCATGTTGCTGGATGGTACAGCTCGTCGATCAGAGAGTTCATGGTCCTCGGCACTACACATTGTGCCCAAGAAAGTCGACGGTTGGCGTCCATTCGGCGACTACAAAGCGCTCAACTCCCGGAACATCCCCACCGCTACCCCGTCCGGCATATCCATGACTACTCCCACCAGCTTTTCAGTTGTTCCGTCTTCTCCGAGATCGACCTGGTGAGAGCCTACACCCAAATTCCCTTCCATCCCGACGATATACAGAAGAGGGCCATCACCACTCCATTCGGCCAATTCGATTTCCACTTCATGTCCTTCAGCCTGCGCAACGCCGCAAAGACCTTCCAACGCTTCATGGACGACATTCTGCGGGGACTCGACTTCTGTTTCGCTTACCTGGATGATATTCTCATCTTCTCCCGGTCTCTAGAGGAACACGAGTAACACCTACGGGCACTCTTCGACCGAATGCAGAAGTATGTGATCCTCATCAACCTGGCCAAGTGCGTCTTCCGAGTACCTGAGATCACCTTCCTCGGTTATAAGGTGTCCGCCGAAGGCTCCCAACCGCTGGAAGAACGAGTAACACCTCCAGGAATGTCAACATCCCAATACCGCCAGTCAGCTCCGCCGTTTCCTTGGCATGCTGAACTACTGCAGGCGATTTCTGCCCTATGCGACAGCAAACCAGGCACCACTGCACGACGTCATTTCAAAACCCAGTGTCAAGAGCTCCCACCCCATCACTTGGACACTGGAGCTCCACAGGGCCTTCGAAGAGTGCAAGGCGAGTTTTTCACGCGCCACACTATTGGCTCACCCCGATCCACACGCGCCACTTAACTCGTCACAAATGACTCCACGTCCGCCATGGGTGCCGTGCTACAGCAACGCGTCAAGAACGCCTTGAAGCCCCTTGCATTCTTCTCAAGGAATCTCAAACCGGCCCAGCAAAAATACAGTGCGTATGACCGCGAGCTGCTGGCCGTCTATGAGGCCGTAAAGCACTTTCCCCACATGATTGAAGCGCCCCACTTCAGCATCTTCACAGACCACATATACCTATTATCTACGCTTGCCAGCAGAAAAGGGACAATTGCTCACCTAGGCAATTCAACCACCTGGATTTCATAGCACAATTCACGACCGACATCCGACACATCTCGGGACAGGACAATGTTGTTGCCGATGCGCTCTCCCGCGTCGAGTCCCTTACTGCGCCACCATCCTACGACGCATTGGCCGCATCGCAGGACAGCGACGACGAGCTCCAATCGCTTTGGCAGTCAAACACCGCTTTGCGGCTCGAAATCTACCAATCCCCGGTAACACGGTGTCCATCTATTGCGACACCTCTGCCGGGAAACCTCGGCCGTACCTCCCATCTCCTCTACGGTTCGAAGTGTTCCAGTCCGTCCATGATCTGTCGCACCCAGGGACCAAAGTAACAGCAAAACTGGTCGCACAGCGTTTCTTGTGGCCAGGCGTGCAGGATTGCCGCACCTGAGCACGTGCTTGTCAATCCTGCCAGCGTTCCAAAGTCTCCCGCCACACAGTGACCCCATTGGCGACTTTACACACCCGGCAGCCACATTTCTTCACGTCCATATAGACCTTGTTGGACCCCTTCCGACATAAGGAGGCTACACATACTGCCTCACTGCAGTCGACCGTTTCACCCGTTGGCCAGAAGCCATCCCCATCCCAGACATCACAGCCGACACAGTGGCACGAGCCCTATTGACCGGCTGGATATCCCGCTTCGGTTGCCCACAGACCATCACCACCGACCAGGGACGTCAGTTTGAAAGACAACTCTTCAACTCCCTGGCCAAGCTCTGTGGCATTCAACTCTCGCGGACAACTGCTAACCACCAAGCGGCTAACGGACTCGTGGAACGATTTCACCGAACACTAAAGGCAGCCATCTTGTGCCACGCAGACCAACACTGGATAGAGGCCCTAGTCTGGTTCTCCTCGGAATCCGCACGGCATTCAAAGAGGACCTGCAGGCATCAGTAGCTGAGCTCGTGTACGGCAAGCCACTAAGTATACCAGGAGAGCTTCTAACTCCGACTGCCAACCCAGTGGATCCAGCGCACCTCATCGCCCAACTTCGCTAAAATATGGCCCGCCTCAGATCAATTCCAGCAACACGCCACGCCTCCCCATCTATATTCGTGCACAGCGACCTCGAGAAGTGCGCGCACGTCATCCTCCGGCAGGATACGACTCGTAGATCGTTAGAGCCCCCTTACAGCGGCCCCTACCAGGTCCTATCACGGAAGGAGAAGACAATGCAAATCCTCGTGCGCGGCAGGCTCGCCACCGTGTCAACCGATAGGGTCAAACCTTCCTACATGTTAAACGAGAGAGGCCGTGGGACCACCACCAAGACCTTCAACCCCGCAGCCGACGAACCCCAACCGCCGTCCTGCATGCCGTACCACCACAGCTTGTACAACGAACTATACGCTCCAGATGTCATGTACACTTTCCTGATCGCTTTAACAGTTGCGCAACGATCTCCACGGGTGGGTGATGTGGGAACTGCTCACATTCAAGTAAGTGTGACAACGCAAACTTCATTGCTTAGCAACGACGAGTAAACAGCGGTTGCTAGGGAAAGCCCACAACAATACGGACAGTGACTGGTTTTCTATATGTCCGTCTCTAGGTTAAATAAGAAGATACATTGAGAGACTATACAGTTACAGTTACAGTTCTACCTTCTACAGTTCTACATACATACATACATACTGGTTCAGCGTGTTCATTTTTATTATTATTATTCTTCAATTCTTCAAAGGCAAGTTCGACTGTGTACACGGTGCAACTGTAATAAATACTATAGGACAGTTCAACTAGTGGTTGTCTCTTCATATGACATCCCACAAGCCCTTTATTAATCCTACGCTTTTAATAAAGTGTAGGACCCTGCTTATGGGGGCGTCATAAGAGTCACTTGGTTCCATAAAAAAGTGACCCAAGTGACGAAATATTAAATAAGCTATAGCCTCACAATCATACAGAATGTGTGCGGTTGATTTGTTGTCTTGTAGGCACCTTTCACAAGTTTGTCTGTCTGTCAGTCCCAACTTGAAAAGGTGTCCTTTCAGGTGGCAGTGTCCGGTAAGTAATCCTACCACCCATTTTAGTTGATCTCTTTTTAATCTCAATTAGATCCTTTGTTCTTCTGGCAGAGGGTCTTGCTATAAAACCTGTTTCCTGTCAGGGTCCAACTATGGATTTCCATTATTTTTTATGGTTTCTATCAGTCCAGTCCATGACCGCTTTTTTTGGCAACTCCAATTGAGCTGCTGCAAGCTGGTTCAGGTCATACAAACAGCTGTTCAGATCGTGATATGGGTAGGTCGTATAGCATGCATGTGAGAATGAGAAATCACAGAAGACCTGAAAGAATGAAACAACTTGGGAGACAATTGTGAAGTTGGATTTTGTTAAAGATACAATTATGGGGGTTTTGGTCTGGGTTTGTTTGTGTCAGGATGCAAAGTCATGATGGGCATATGTGAACACAGTAATGAGTGCTTAGGTTCCATAAAGAGCAGATATGTATTGTCTGTACTTCCACAGGGACCACAGGTTTCTCAGAAAGGTCCCTGCATTATGAACTTAACACTTGCTAAGATTATGAAGTCTGTAGAGAACAAATCTGTACAGAGCAACTGTTATAGGTTAGATGTAATGAGAAACAGCTACAGCAAGGAGAACATATATTGTTTCATGTATGGTGTTGTACAGCCATGCCTGATAGAAGATGTGATGCCTTTACAGAACTGTACCAATTCAGAGAAAGTTTTAGTGGGTCCATATGGTGAGATATATCCAGCAAGTCATGATGCAAACCAGGCCATGTATATAAAAGCTGAGGAGGTCTCAGACTCTCAAGAGGAAGCGGATCCCCTGCAAATAACAGTTCAGGAGATAAAGGTTGAACCTGAGGTGAGTTGTATGCTTCCGTATGTCCACTGTTAGGCAGATATCACAGATAGGCAGGAATTCCAGTTGCCTATCTCATCTCCATGTGTCTGGCTGTCTGACTGTGTGTTACTTGCCTTTCAAGGCCTTGTTCTGAAGTGTCTCTAGACACTTATAGTTTGTTGAATGTATGCTGCTTGTGATGTACCACTTCCATTTCATTTTAAGCAGTTCTGATGTAGATGAAATTAAATTTTATGTAAACTGAATTGTATTGGAGAGAAATTCTATAGCAGCAAAAATCCACACGGAGTCACAGAACTGTTTGCAGTTAGTTAACATATGTTAGAACCAAGAATTTAAGTCACTAGAAATCTTGTGAGCTAATTCCAATGAATCCCACAAGATGTTTTCATGTGATGAAGGTTACAAAATATTCTGCACTCTCTTGCAACAAGAGTGGCAAGAATTGTACTGTATGGAGCTGAAGAAACATTTCTTGCTGTGAGAGAAAGTACTGTGTCTCATGCTTGTGTGCAAAGACAAGAGATCTGTTTCCATATGTCAGTTCTCTTCTTCAAAGAAACTAAATAATTAGTGTCCTGCTTTCGTTTGTTTTCATAATCCATATGCGGAGTTCCTTACACTTGGGTGATAACGGTTTTTGATATTATGTAGGAGAGCAATGAGTTCAAGGAGAGAGATGTGGGTAAGTCATGTAGTGCACACGCAACAGTGAGAAATGCATACAAAGAGAAGAAAAACTTGGGAGATCTGAGTGCGAATGGAAAGTTGTTATTAAGATAGATTTTGAAGAAATAATTTGGAAGTGTTTGTACTGAGTCTGTTTGCCACAGAATATGGAGCCATGTTGAACACAGTAGTGAGCTTTTTCTGGCTTTCTCAACAAATCCTATATGCATTGCTCTTCTCCCCTATGCCTGCTATATGAACTTCCTATCTCACCCTCCTTGACTTTAGCTTTTAGGTATAATAAATAACATCATGGAGGTGAGTGAGTCCTTGAGAAGCCACCAGTTGCTTGGCCACTGAAGATTTTCCCAACATTGTATAGAACCTGGAAGTTTATTGACGTTCGCAAAAACCCGTCACAAGTCCCTACCCAGAGCCATATGAATCCAGTCCACACCTCCCCATCCTATGTCTCTTAAAGATCCATTTAAATATTGTCTTCCCTCCTATGCCTAGGTCTTCTTATTGATCTCTTTCATTCTGGCTTTCTCAGCAAATCCTATATGCATTCCTCTTCTCCCCCAACCCGCTATATGAGCTGCCCATCTCATCCTCCTTGACTTGATATTTTAATTATGCTTGGTGAACAAAGGTTACAAGTTGTGGAGCTCTTCATTGTGATGGTTTTAGGTACCAAAGAAAGCAGATATTTTCTCTACTGCTACAGTGACCAATGGTTCCTCAGGAAGGTCACTGAGCTATGAACCAAGTACATTCTAGTGATCATGATAGCTGTAGAGAAGAACATCTGTACAAAACAGCTCTTATGGGTTAGATGTTACGAGAAACAGCCATAGCAAGGAGAGGATACTCTATTTAATGTGTGGAATTGTGCATCCATTTCTGAGAAGGATGTGATGGTTTTTACAGAGCCATACAAATATGGAGAATGCTTTAGTGGTTCCGCATGGTGAGACACACCCAACATCTCATGATGCAAATCAGGCCATGAATGTAAAAGCTGAGGCAGTCTCAGATGCAGAAGAGGAAGAGGATCCTATCCCAATAACATTTCCGGAAATAAAGGCAGAACCTGAGGTGAGCTGTATGTGCGCTGTTAGGCAGATGATACAAATGTGCAGAAATGCCTCTTATCTTGTCTGTGCACATGAAAAAATCCACTGCGCTGTTTATTTAGATTTTGAATGTTTTTTTTCTTCCCCTGGCTGTAGTACCTTGAACGTTGCGTGTGATGTACCACTCCCATTTTCGTTAAACAGATCTAATATAGATGAAAATAGATCTTGTGTAAACTGAATTTTTGTGGTAAATTATATACAGGAAAATTCCTGCACATTTTCTTTGTCTATCCAATCCATTAAGCAGTGCTTTGGTACTACATCTAAGGGTTCCCAGGATCTATAAATGAATGTTATCATTTGTTTTCTGTTTCCCATGCAGTCTGTATCCGTGTAATAACATAGAGGTGTCATTGTGGTGAGATTTTGTAACAGGATAACTAATGATTCTCTAAAGATTTGTGACAATGTGTGACATATTATAGACACGTTGTCTGATGTCCTTTTGTTTTAAGTAAATTTAATATACCTGACACTGTTGGAGTTGCTCTGTACCTGATATTAAGTGATTGGTTGTCATAACAGGTTTTTTATGTTATTTTCTGTTAGACAGAAAGATAACTAAACGTTAGATACATAGAATGTGTAAGAGGTATAAAAACCAATAGTGAAGAACTGGCATTGGCAACACATCCTAAAATATAGGCACAATTGTGGTTAAGTGGAATCTACTATCGATGTAATTAAATACACAAAGAAATCTAGTAATGAACATCAAAGGAAAATTCTACAACTACATATAGATGGAGGTTCTTACTTTTCTCATCTAGTTCATGAAAACTGATGCACCACTGGCTGGCTGCCAGGTGCATACAAATTTTGCCAGTGAATTAGTATGCCTGTGACCAGTAACGTTTGGAATAGAGTATACAATTCATAGGTCACAGAAGGTGTTGAAAATGCTGTCCCCCTACATGTAGATATTCCTTGCAGCAGCAGAAGGGGTTCTGATTAACCCTTAAAGCAGTTAGTTGTTCCAGAAATTTTGCTATTTCCCTATGATTTTATTTAGTTCTTCCTCATGTGGTTTACTGTTTTAAACTTTGTCCTGCAAAGAACCACAGAAGAAAATATCTAAGAATCAAGGTTGGGTGAATGTGCCTGCCAGATACCAGTGCTGATATTTGTCTCCGAAAGTACCAGGCAAAGCTTGCATAGATGTATATGAAATGTGGGCAGTAGGGGAGTCTTGCTGAAACCAGCTATAGAGTCTTTTTTCTTTTGTAACTCTCAAAAGAAATGTCTGAGAATGACCTGTACATAATTTTATACTACTAGGTGGGGGTGGGACTCAGTCCACTTGGTATGCCGGCCATTTCTGGCCAATTGTACCAGCCCCAGATGATAGGTGAGGGTGGTTATGGAGCAATTGGCGGAATGAAGATTGGCAAGGAAAACCGAAGTACTTGGAGAAAACCTGACCCAGCGCCAATTGTCCACCACAAATCCCACTTGACCAGACCCGGGATCGAACCTGGGCTGCCGCTGTGAGAAGCCAGTGAGTAACCGCTTGATCTATGGCATGGCTTTGGAACTGTACATATGTTTCACAATTAATTGTTCCTTTAAAAAAACGCAGGTAGAGCAATCCTTGCTGCCCTCACAGCAAACCAAACTCCAACTTTCACTGGATGGAGCCATACTTTGTGGGTTGGATGTGGATTTCGTGAATTCCAGTAGCAGTTATTTCTTGTATTTATGTATCCCTGCAAGTGAACCCATGCCACGCCAGTTCGAGATAAATCTCATCTTCAGTGATCCACTGTAGAAACCAACTGCAAAAATGAACCTGGCTACCTGGATCGCACAGCTGCAATGCATGCATTATTACTAGGGCCCGGATTTTTATGACCTAAAAACCGTAAATATATGCATGCACTTATGACCAAAAATTACGTCAAGTATGACACAAAAATGTAAAATATGACCTTACATATTAAATGGGATATATAATTTCACAATTTTAATTATAACTTTTACTATAATTTAAGAATAAAAATGATGAATATATGATAGTAGGCCCTACATACCAAATTAACCCTATTATATTTCTGAAGGAAAGAAAACTGATGGAATTGTGACATTTTGTACTGGATTAAACCATTTCTTGTTTTGTTTTCTACATTGATTTTTGCGTTCCTAATTTAGACAAACGCTGGCGCACATGATATGAACATTAACTTAACTCTGTTGTCTAAACACACAATATAGAAGAACACAAGCTTATTTGGCTCTCAGTTTTTAATGTTCCTGTAACACAAGATATTCACTTCTCAGTTTTCACTGTTACAATTGCAATTTATAACTACATGCATTTTCATATCTTCAAATTTGAAAGATCGCCAATTGTCGCTAAGGATAGTTTTGTATTTGGACAAACTTCATTCCACACCACATGATGTGACAGGAGCATAATTGAGGAATGTCAGGTGGTTTTGTGACAGTTCTGAATCATCTGCAAATGTTGCTGATTTACTGGAAAGTATATGTGCAGTCTTGCTTATTGTTGAATAACCAGCATTCACATGAAGAACCCTGTCTATTTTGGTTTTAATCTTGTTGCTTACTTCACCATGAGATCAGCTTAGTTCATTCTCAATGCTTTTTACAGTGTCCAACGCATCACAGAGTTTAGTCCCTACAGCTTCCAGACGAGTTATTGCACTTCAAATTGAACAGAAGTTCAACTTTATATATGTCAGATTTTGTGCTAGAGCAGTAGATAATAGTAAGTCCTTGACAGCTTTAATTGATTTTGACTCGCAGCTGTCAAAAAGTCATTAACCAATGGTTGTGTAATTTTCACAGTAATATGCCACAGCTTCCAACCCCGTACCCCACCGTGTGATTATAGGCTGTGGAGGAAGTGGCAGTGGAGGAGCTTCTATTTTAAATCTCAGTACTTGAAGAGGGACCTTGATGAATATTTTCTTTCCATCTGGAATTAGCCTATCTACGTCTGGAAAAATTTCTTAGAACTTCTTCAGCCACTCTATGCAATGCAAGAGTGAGGCAAGTAATATGGATCATTTTCGGGTAGAGGATTTGAAGTCCTTCGGCAGTCTTCCTCATGTATGGAATAGCATCTGTTACTAGGAGAAGGTCACTATTTCGCTGTATTCCATCTGGCCACAACATGTTCATGGAATTATCAAATAGGATAGCTATAATCTAACTTCACAATCAAGAAGAAGGGTTCCAACTATAATTCGCGATATACCCCCCATCTACATCAGAAGTCTCATCCAAGGAAAACCATATCTTGTTGTCAGCAACAGATGTTCGAATCTTATTTAACATATTGTGACATGTTGCACAATGGAAGGCAATCCCTCCCTCCCTGCAGTGACGTGGCGTGTGAGTCAGCGCTCCGTCACCCATTCATGTAGAGAGATAATTTTTCTTAACGTTGATCACTTGGGATAGGATGACAAGTGTATGTCTCCAGAAATGTTCTGAAGTGCTGATTATGTAATTTCTCTATCGAAATATTCGAAGGCACCATCCATTGACACAAATCTTTCGAAAATTCTGACCCATTGTTTGTTGAAGTAGAAGAATTATCAGAATTGTTTTCAAACAACAAACTTTGTCTGTTGTCCTTTGTAGATATTCTGCTTAAACATTTAACACATTTAGAAGTGTTACAATGCTGCTGCATAGTAAATTGCTTTTCTGCCGTAACTTGCACGTCACACATCTTGTAATGAAATATCTCTCCATCGGTACTAAACACTTTTTCACCAAACTCCTGCACAAAACTGAACATGAACTACATGTACTCTAGGCATTGTAAAGTCAAGCTGAAGTGTTTGAAGGCCCTCCACGTATATAAATAGAATACTTTTAAGACTGGAATGGGCTGTGCCATAGCTCAAGCGGTTAGTCGCTCGCTTCCCATCGCATAGGCCCGGGTTCGATCCCAGGACTGGTCAAGTGGGATTTGTTTTGGACAAAGTGGCGCTGGTGGGGTTCTCTGAGTAGTTCGGTTTCCCCTGCCAATCTTCATTCCACTAACTGCTCCACCATTACCCTCACCTATCATCTGGGGCTGGTACATTAGGCCAGCAGTGGCCGCAGTGCAATGGACTCAGTCCCACTCCACTAGAAAGAAAAAAGAAAGACTGGAATGGGTATATGCCTGGCTAGCCAGCCTTTTCCAGTCTCCATCTTACTATATGGTATATACTGTAGTAGGACGGAGCCTGGGAAAAGCCCGCTAGCCAGGTTATAAATGTTGCATTCCACAAATTTTGCCTTTGTAACTGCAAGTACAGTCAGTCAAAAATGTTTTTTTTTAATACGAACTTCATGCACTTGAACTCTATGCCACATTGGAGCAACAGTCCAGTCTGAAATTTATTTTGTAGTACAAAACATTATGGAGCCAAAATTGTACCTTATATAAACGAATTTATTCTAAAATGAGAAAAATATGACCTTATTTCAAAATTATGCCAAATTATGCTGTAAAAACCAATAAAACTTTAAAATATGCATTTGTGTGCACAATAATAATGATATGATTTCAATAAGCATGAGCGGAAATGTATACAATTACATAAAAATAGGAATAACACTAGGAAGAAAATATGACATGTCCTAGAGATCCGAGCCCTAATTATTACTATTGTCTTATATGGTTTAAGCTGCAGCAGTTGTGTTGCCCTTCTTGTACCCTCCTGTGACACTCCAGTCTCTCTGAGCTAGACATTGAGCACTGGGCACTTATTCTTTTGTTTTTTTTTTTCTATTAAGAGTCTCATTAATGAAAGTTTATTCACCAAATTGTGAATTGTTTGTCTCCTGTGACTCTTTCATCACAAAATTTTCAACAGCACTTACTAGCAGAGTTGTATTTGGCATAAGTGTCATACAGAAATGCACATTGCTCTAAAGTTTACCGCATCATGACACAACACAGTGATCACTAACAGTAACAGAAGAAATGACTAATGGAGTTGATAACTGCCGCCCACTGCTGACAAATCATAAACACATTACATACATACATATTTATTTCGTTCCAGAGATCTACAATTGGCAGTGCTGCCTTGAGATATAGAACATGTCAATGAAAAGTACATTTAAAATGATAAATTGCTAAAAATTAAATATCCAAGATATTTAAAAAGGCCACATATAATTGTAGTACATTAACAGTTGTAGAACACAAACAAGTAACACATCAAACCAAATCACAGACACGACACCGAAACAAACAACGTCAAAAATCAGGTGCCATTCACAACAATTATAAACAAAAACAGACAGATAATATTATATTCTAGATGTGACAAATAATAGGCGCAATCTTTATCTATAGGAAGCACAATCATTCCTTGATTTCCATTCATAATACTCATGTAAGGAATAAAAAGAGCCCACCTGCAAAATTTTTTTTAGGGAATATTTGAATTTCTTAATGTCCTCTGACAAGCCTTTAATTCTACATGGCAAGTTGTTAAATATCCTAATCTCACTATAAAACACTCCCTTTTGCACTTTAGTCAGTTTAGAGGTTGGATAATGTAAATCTAAACCCCGTCTAGTGTGCATGCCAT
>NW_019721807.1:1234-5229 GCF_002891405.2 Cryptotermes secundus | reverse complement strand
TCATGTAGCACGAATGGAGGAGACGAGGAATGCATATAGAATATTTGTGGAAAAGCCAGAAGGAAAGAGACCAAAGGGAAGGCGAAGGCGTAGGTGGGTGGACAATATTAGAATGGATCGTAGAGAGATAGGATGGGATGGTATGGATTGGATAGATCTGGCTCAGGATAGGGACCAGTGGAGGGCTCTTGTGAACACGGTGATGAACCATCTGGTTCCATAAAATTCTGGGAAATTCTTGAGTAGCTTCAGAATTGGCGGCTCCTCAAGAAGGGCTCAGCTCCATGAGTAAGTAAGTAAGTAAAAGGTATCCCTGTAAAGGGCCGTGGAGGCCGATAGGGTTGTGAGATGTTGAGGCTCCCACATTATCTAGAAAATCGGCTCATAGTTGGCGGCAAGGTTGTCAGCCTAACGCGCTGGCCTCCCTTTACCCCGAAGAATATTCGTGGTACTCATTCTGTTAGAGGCTGAGTCGACACCAGGGCCATAGTGCGGCTGGAAGGATTAGTTAAATTGATAAAAAATCCAATGACCTCATCGGGACTTGAACCCGCGACCTTCCGGCTTGTAGCATAGTGCCTCAATCAACTACGCTACCGCGTAAAGAAAATTTATAAAGACATCCTGCTCATATTGAGGAAATGTTTAAAATGGGGCGCTGTTTTGAAAAAAAAATCATTGTCTGATGCCCTTTTTCTAACTCCACGGGTCACAGTTCTTCCTGGGAAGGGAAGCCAACAGCCGCTTAGAGACTCAAGAAATCTCCCACCTTTACGGAACCCCAAGTCTAATTATAATGTGAAAAAGTCCTGCCACTCTTCTCTGTACTGTGCCATATGAAATAAATACTCACCCTCAAAACGTATTTATTTAAGATACATTTTAGAATTAATCTCTCAATTTCACTTAGGTCTCCAAAGCGACTTTTCTTTTCAGATTTCCTGATTAGAATTTCGTATTTAGTGAATGTTATAAATTATTATCAAACAAGATTTTGAAGATTTTACTTGTATTTTGGAGGTGATTGGTTCGAATCTCTCTCGGGAGGGATACCGATATTGAATTTTCTTTGTCTCTCCGAGCAAATGCCGGGCTAACACCTTAAAATTATGTCACAACAGCCTTCTTCCGAATTGTTTCTAGTTCACTGTCTGTTATTATTTTCATTCGACGCTATGTACAATGAGTTATTTAAATAAAATACAAATACAAATCGTGATACTTGTAGTTATGAGATTCTCTCCAGCTTCATATTACGCGGTCTAAGGTACAAATATGCTCCTCAACATCCTATACAATATTCTCGAATATCTTTACTGTATGTTCCAATGTTCATTATGTTTTTGATATGTTTGCGGACGCATCACAGCCTAATTAGACTGTGCTGATATTAACAAGAGTAATATTCCTTGCTGAAGACTTCAAAGTCATTCACACAGAATCAGATAAATGTCTGCTTCCATAAAGAAATATGTGATTAATTTAACAATTACATTATTGACATCTGTGGGAACAAACATTGCCCTGAGTTTTATGGGCAACGGCTTAGTCAGCATACATTACAGAACATGGATAATTAATAACTGGCAACGACAGATGAGTAGAGTGGTGCCTGATGCAGGTAGGGTATAATTTCATGGCGGAGTTTTGAAATTAAACTAAAAAAATATGTTTCAATAAATATATTTATAAATAAACTATATAATTAGGGTAATCGTTGATTCATTCCTTCGTGATAAAATCTTTCTTTCGTAACTATATTTTGTGATTAAAACGGCTGTAATTAGTTTTGTTTGCACAAGGTATAGGAAGTGAAAGCAGCATGTATGTGACGCCGCGTTTGTCTGTCCGTCCGTACGTTTCAACTCTGTTAACTACTGAATGCGTTTTGATTAAAACTGTCAACTGAACTGGAATTTGTTGCGAAATTTCATTTTGTCTTTCATCAGTTTAATAAACCCCTCGAGATTTGAGCAGTGAGTGTTAGGATTATGGTTTTCTGGGGCATTACGCCGTGTAGTTTGGGAAGAAGTTACCAAATTTAGGGAGGCCAAATGCCTCATCTTCAGATCCCTCTTTTACCCTGAGGATGGATGCGGTAGATTCCTCCTCAATCTTGGTACCCGTCCATCAAACAACATGGTGACATACACCAAAGTCAAAGACAGAGTTACTTTGCGACTGGCAGTTTACCGCCAATCAGTTCGTCTTGGAGACATGCCCCTTCAGACCCACGAACAGAATTTATTTTCAAATAACACTTGCGATTATATTCCTTACATAACATCCTCTCTGACAAGAGATGGGTCTGTCGTTTACAATTATTGATGGCCCTCGCGAGCGCAGTCATTTTCAGGTTCAAGTCCCGCGGGCCTCATGAACATTCTTTTCTCTCTCAGATTCGGGACTCCCTCAACCTGGAGGGCCAGGTCACCGTATTTATATCCCACAGGAAAGGACAACCCAGTTATACCCCCAGGCACTTGGTTCCCTTTTCGTCGCCTCCTACGTCTCGCATGGCTATGGTGGAGGTCTTCGAACCTGCCTCCACACGGGTTGACATAAACCAGAAGACCAGAACCTTAATATAAGCCATACAATGACATGTTTGGATTGATCGTTGCGGGGTAACGGTTTAATAAACATGTTTTTGCGGCAACAAATACAAACGCAAGAAATGAGGGCGTTATTAAAGACTGTGTTTACTATGCAATTTCGTGCCAAAGTGATATACCGAGAACCTATGGGAGTGCCGAAACTACGTGTAGCTGACGCGGACGAACACTTTTCCATATTCATATAAATGATATTCCTTCGACTGAAAAAGACTTTAGCGTAGCCATTTCGGTCTATGCTAATAACATGAATATTAGTACAATTATCTTGCTTCTGGAAACTATCCATTTAAAACACGCAACGTTTTGGAGACTGGATTCTGTCTCCGTCTTCAGGTGGAACCTACTCAGTTGGGCCCAATTGTTAGAGCTAGTCCCTATCCCCTGACACTAACCAGCACAAACATAAGACAGGATATATAAGCCAAACACAGCATAAACCAACTGCGAGAGTTAAGGCAAACTTTAAAACATTTAAAGAACTCCACACGCATGAGGCCTAGCACCTATGTTCATGCATGATTTCACGGCTATTGTTATTAAAACGAGAGTACTATCCGAATAAAAGCCATCATTGAAGAGACAAATTTTCTGATGGGTACCAAAATAAAAACACAATTTTCACTTATAATCTGCGCTGGACGGAGTTTAGTTTTCTTACTTCTGCTGTGATATTTGGAGTCCAGATGGGAGATATCCACGCTTGGTTGACTGATAGTAGGGTCTAAATGAGACGTGGGCGAATTCCTTGTATTTTCCTGATTCAATTTGCAAGATCTTCGATACTTTGCAACATATTTTGTGGCCTTCTTCGTATGCATGTTGGGCTAATTTTGATTTTTGATCTTATCCCCAAATATTAATGTTCGGTCAGGCTACATAGATATAGCAGCTAGGAAGTCGCGCTGCTATAGACCTTTTAGAACCGTGGTTCCGGAAATGAAAAAAAAAGATTAGTACAAAAAATGCGCAATTACAGTTTTCCAAATGACTGCATCACAATCGCCGCCGTACGCATCAAGTAAAGATTTTTAAAGAAAACATAACTGTGAATTAATATTTTTAAATTTTTAATTCGCTTGGTGAGGGGTGGAGTCCAGCTGGGTCCACTCANGGGACTTCATTTTTTTTTAATTTTTAATTCGCTTGGTGGGGGGTGGAGTCCAGCTGGGCCCACTCGGCACGGTGGTCACTAATTGGCCTATTGTATCTTCCCCTGGTGATTATGATGATGGGGAATTTGGTGGAATAAAGATTGGCAGGCGAAACCGAAGTACTCGGAGAAAACCTGCCCGAGCGCCACTTTGTCCACCACAAATCCCACTTGACCAGACCCGAGATCGAACCCGGACCGCCGCGGTGGGAAGCCAGCGACTAACC
>NW_019721807.1:0-409 GCF_002891405.2 Cryptotermes secundus | reverse complement strand
GCCGGTGTCTTGAACGATCCCCTGGGGGCACCAGGCAGCACCCCGTTGTATTTATGCCTTCCACCCGTATGGGGCGCTGCGGGTAGCGACCTTTTAAATCTCCATGACTCGTGGGACCAAAATGAAAGGAGCCAAACTAGAAACCGATCGTAAGGACCTTAAACTGAAGAGGGACCCCCATCTTCCAAGAGAATCCCTATAAGAAATGCTACAGCAGGGGGCTGGAAGCTCTGGTGAACCACTAAGGGACCCAGTTGCAAGCAGCGAACCTACTTTTGAACTTTCAGCCAAAGGCAGGGACGAACCAGTTGTTCGAATCCTACCTGAGGTAAAACCAAGAACTTCTCACTTCGGAGTCAGTAGTACTGACATACCACTACAGGGTGCTAGTACCTCTAGCACACCTGCA
>NW_019721806.1:0-420 GCF_002891405.2 Cryptotermes secundus | reverse complement strand
CCTCACTACGTCAGTCACGCCCATTCTCCTTTGTTGGAGCACTCTATCACTATCTTGTGTGTTGCTCTTTTGTTGTGTCGTGCTCCTGCGACTGTGTGTGTTATACTGGTTTGACGTGGACAAGTAAGCACCTGAAGATGGCATTATTATGCCGAAACATGTAGTGCGAGGGAAAGAAGGAGATAAACGAATGTATGCACTGCAAGACGGATTAAATAGATGATGATGATGATGGTGATGATGATGATGATTATGATAATGATGATGATAATGAAGGTGATGATGGTGATGATGGTGATGATGGTAGTGATGGTGGAGATGATGATGATGATGATGGTAGTGATGCTGGTGGTGATGATGATGATGATTGTGATAATGAAGATGATGATGGTGATGATGGTGATGATGGTGGTGATGGTG
>NW_019721805.1:592565-609409 GCF_002891405.2 Cryptotermes secundus | reverse complement strand
GTTAATTTCCTCATGTTCGCCATCCGTTGTACCGAGTTTAGCATTCTGTTAGGTATTTGTACCCCTTGGTTGAGGCATTATGCTACAAGCCGGAAGGTCGCGGGTTGGATTCCCGAAACGATCATTGGATATTTTTCAATTGACCTAATCCTTCCAGCCGCACTATGGCCCTGGGGTCGACTCAGCCTCTAACAGAAATGAGTACCAGAAATATTCCTGGGGGTAAAGGGCGGCCGGCGCATAAGGCTGACAACCTTACCGCCATCTGTGAGCCGATTGTCTAGATAATATGGGAGCCTCAACATCTCACAACCCTATGGGCCTCCACGGCCTGTTACAGGGATACCTTTACTTTTATTTTGTTTTACTTTACTACGACATGAAGACGTGTGGGGTAGTGGAGGTATTCTTTACCCCAGCGCTAGCTGGAGGTGAGTGGTTAGCTTCACGTTCAGGCCGCTTTACCCCTGTGGGAAGAACCTCCCCTACCTATTTGGTAGGAGATTATGTGGGCCCCACAGCTGGTCCGGGCGCTGTAGAGTAACGAAAACTCTCTTGATCCTGTGGGGAATCGAACCCCGGCCGTGCAGCCCGTAGCCCGTCGCTATACCGACTGAGCTATCCCGGCTGCCGTGTTAGAGAAGGGACTAATATGAAGGCAGTGTTTTGTTCGAAACAAGCACCGAACAAGATATTGATATTTGTCCTCCTTCACTCTCTGCTTATTCTCCAGTGACATTCATGGCACGGAACTCAATCAACTGGTTGCAGCATTCTCACGCTGAAACAGTGCAACCGAACTGAGGTTTCGCCACTTCCGGTTCTGTTCAGAGAATTATCCAAGCGTCTTTCTCGCTTACCGATTTGAGGCTTTTCGCTGAGTTAACTAAATAAACGTGACATTTGTTTCTGCGCCTAATTAATTAAGCATTACGTCATGAAGACGTATGCGGGAGTGGAGGTATAGCTCCACCATTCTTGAAGACGCCACTAGATGGAGGTGAGTGGTGAGGGTCACGCCCCGGCCGCTTTACCCAAGTGGAAAGAACTTCCGCTGCCTATTGAGTAGGAGACTGCGTGGGCAGCAGAGCTGGTCTGGACGCCGTGGAGGAAAGTCTCTTGCCCCTTCCGAGAATTGAACGTCGGTCGCCCAGCCGGCAATCCGTCGTTATATCCACCGCGCTATACCGACTGTACCTAAGTAACGCGACCCTTAAGAATGATTCAAACCGAAAATGTGATGGGATTTTAGTGCAGGTTTACCGTGCCTATCTGGTTGTTGTTGTCAGGCAGTTCGGGCGCTGCTACTTGCGGACGGACGGACAAGAGGAAATCAACAGGTGGTTCTGAAGGGCACCTAACAAGGTCCGTGAATCTGGCTTGATACTAACGGCCCTCTCTTGCGCCGTAACAAGCGTGCAGGAGGGAAATGGTGACGCAGGTGCCCCCGACCTCTCCCAAAGCAAAGTGTCCCGTGACGTTCTGGTCCTGTGGAGGTGTGATCACTCGCTGCTGTGCGAGGGCACACTTGTGTGGGAATTAGTGCATCGTTCTTTGGCCAAACGGGATAAATATGCATATTGAAGTGATAATTCGAAATAATTCTGTGGTAACAGGGTGTCCCATCCGTGGCTTCTGTCAGCGCTTAAAGAGTTCCCTGTCACGGAACTCGAAGGCTGCTTGATCATAACCAAATTCTAATATTACAAGCCGAGATGCAGTTTTGTCAGCCTGAAATTTTTCTTTCTTTCTTTACCAGTGCGGTGTTTGTGACTTCCTGGCCATTGCATTTACATGACGGTTTCGCCTCGAAATATTCTGCGCTGTGGTGAAACCAAATTCGCTAGGAAACACAGAATTAGGTTCCATTTGCACATTGCAACCCTATGAAGTCATCTGGAGCCGTGTTTTGACAACGTAGTCGTCTCTGAAATCCTCTTGGCCTTAAACAGGAGCCACGAATGCAACATTGTGCCCTGCATAATCCATAGGACTTCGGCAGCCTATGAAATAAGAAGGCGAAAAATTAAAATTGAAAATAATTTACTGTATTATACCTAAATTAACAGCAGGAAGGTACCGAGCAGATTGGCATAGCGGTAACGCTTTAGACTCGCATTCGGAAGGTTCTGGGTTCGGATCTCAGCCCAGATATCTCGTATGCTGATTTTCGTGGTTTTATTCAAACTTTCCAGGCAAATGAGCTGTAGCCTCGCAGTGAATGTAGCGCCCAGTGATCTGGAGATCGTTACGTTACAAAGTTACTAGATCTTGTTCTTAACGTGAGATGGGATCTCCTGAATTCCATACCGAGCTCTCACTAAACACACAGGGCGTTTCTTTCGTAAGGGTTCCTACTCGAGGGGTGACGTACCCTTGAAGAAGTGTTTACAAATTACTACATGTAGAGTAAGATTTTCTGGGTTGTAACGCCGTGTAGTTGAGAGACGAACGTTCNAGTCGCCTTCTGCAGTGTGATTATGCTCTAGACAGATCACCAGCAGCGGTGCAAAGTGTGAACTGGACACAGCTTGAAGTTGCGTCGTCACCGAAGCCGTGCGAAATTTCAGGTTTGGTTATTCTTGGCTTATCGAATGTTACGTGGTGATCTCTGAATTATCATTAATTGGAGAATGGTTTCGAAGTAAGTGTTGTCATCTGTTTTAGGGTACCAGAGCACCGCATATCTCGACGGGTCGACAAATACCACAGATGATTCAGTTACAATAGCCAGACTTATACCCTGAAGATGGTGGCGACACATTCCTCCGAATCAGCTGTAAACATGTACCAGAAGAGAACACCGGCGAGTGATATTCATGTGTTGTGGCGAATTATAGAACGGCGCGTAACCGCTTCATGGACACTACCGAGTATACTCGTTGCCTGTGGCCATCTGAATTACTCACCATAAAGAGCGCCTTCATAATTTGTTCTCTTTGCCAAATATTATTAAGCTCGTCAAATCACGAAAGATGGAATGGGAGGGGCGTGTAGCACGCATGGGAAGAAGATAATTGCATAGGAAATGATGGTTGTGAAGGGCTAAGGAAGGAAATTACTTGAAAGACCTAATTGTAGATGGGTGGGTGATNTTCATTCATTCATTTATTTTAAAATTCCATGAATCCTCTCTGGTCACAATGTGGCTAGGATGTAGAACATGTCAGATTACTATATGTACTGCAATAACCAATGCGGGTAAATAGTTATCATTGTCACGATCGTGCTGTAAAAACTAAATCATAATATATATAATTTGATAGCAGTCTAAAATATACAATTCATAAAATATTATTGTTAATACCTTGTATTTAGTATTAGTTGTTAAAAAAATTCTTATACAAAATGGAAGTTAAATTAACCATTTAAATAGCAGATGGACTATATATCCTTGTCTTCAGTATACTGATAATATTCATTCAGTGAGTAAAAAGAATGTTGACATAAGAACCTCTTCAGTGTAGATTTAAAACTTTTAACTTTATTAGCTAAGGTCTTTATTGACTGAGGGAGGTGATTGTACACTTTGAAATGAGTCTGAAATTATGGTGGGAGTGTGTGGACTATATTCATTTGGCTGACCATAGAGACAAGTGGCAGGCTCTTGTAAACACGTTTATGAACCTTCTGAATTTGTTGATAGCTGAGCAGCTACAAGCTTCTCGAGAAAGATTCTCCTCTTTGGAAGTATGAGTAAATAAGACGGGCTGCTGTGAACAAGGTAATGAACCATGGGGTTCCATAAAATGCAGGTGATTTGTATACTAACTGAGAAACTATTGCCTCAAGAAGGAGTGGTGTCAGTCTCCTCAAGATTCACGGAACGTGCATGAAATGAAATGTGACTGAGTGTACACAGGGTATGTCGGTTATGTGTGAAGTTCTCCAGCCTGTCAGACTGCTTCAACCTCGAGCAGAAATGGCTTTTTCAGAACTGGTTTAGTAGAGCAGCCCCGGGAATACCCAACACATACGGTGATCAGGGCTGGAAATGAGGGTAGATGAGCGTGGACACCGTCTGGTTTTTTTCAGGGCGCTTCATTTTCAGCAAGATATTTCCAGGGCCCCCCTCCTCGACCCGTATTTGCAGCCTCCCTTTTTAAACCATGTCTCCCCTGACTCCACCACCAAGAATAAAACGTCAGTGGCTCGCACTTTACGGCTGCCCAGGTGACCGGGGTGCAGTCCAATAACCTGCCCTCCCTACAAATGCAAATCATGTAATAGGAAAGAACTCAAATTTGTGATATTAATTTTTGAAATGTGTTTTGTTTAGCTGATTTTTGTATTGAGTTCATGTTTTCATTTGTCAATAAATATCTGTAAGGGTGTGTAATTACTGCTTTACTTAGCTTTCCTGTATTTTCTTTGTCGGTTTTAGTAGTTATAGGGCATGGAATGGTTTGTAGAACAATATTGCGCTTGGGGTAAATATGGGTTCGATTTATGACGGCTCTCCAGGAAGCCTAGCAGCTCCGACCATTTTAACGAAAACGCACGGTAACGTTTACTCACTTTCGTTGAATTAACGTAACACAAACCGTTACTAATTTGCTGCGAAACTGATAGTCGTCAGCAAATTCTCCGCGCTGTATGGGACCCAAAGGGTCAATAAATTCTTCCCAAAAGCTCGAAAACCACATCAGTTCCATTCCACGTTTATCACAAGGACGTAAAATTATTGAATTCAACAGTTTACGCCCCTCAACCCCATAATTAAATTGTGCTATGTGTGTTCTGATGCCGGTCACGGTAGCCGAGCGGTCTGAGGCATGCACTGTCTTCGCTCGCTCGGAAGCCGGGATCGTGGGTTCGAATGCCACTCAGGGCATGGATGTTTGTGTGCGTTTTTTCTGTGTTTGTCTGCAGGTAGAGGCCTTGCGACGAGCTGATCACTCGCCCAAGGAGTCCTACCGAATGTGTTAGATCTAGTAAACCGGAGTGAAAGGAGAGTTTCATGGAGGTAGGCCTAGGCCCAAATTGGGGCTGTAGCGCCACAGAAAAAAAAGAAGTGTGTTCTGATAGATGACTGGCGGTTTTCAGTACAGAGTCCACTTGACGCAGCTGCTGTGGAGTTACACCGAACAATTCGACTCAGCAACCGAATCTGGTTAACATAATACAAATCTCTGCCGCTAGATTGCGGGTAACTAGCGACCCGTTCACCGATGTGTCGTCGAAACTCCCGTAGAGCGCGTGTGAGAGCGAAAGGATGGAAGGAGTGATGTTATCGGTCTTATCCTAGCAGGATGCAGGTTTGAATGTAAAGGCAGGCCTGTAGCGTTAACGCTCTAGACTTTATTAGCGATGTGTCCTGTTCGAATCCAACCCGGCACACCTCCGGAGAAGGCGAGGACCGCTTCCTCCCAAATTCTCTCCAATTCGTCTGTCGTCCTATCGCAGGACGTCAGCTTCTGAGTGCGCCGTTAAATGTGGAACAGCAGCACTCACTCATCCTCAGTCCGGTCGTGTCGTTTTGTGTTTATTTGAGGACGCTGTTTAATTGCAGTGGATCGGAAAGAGACAGGCTCAGGTGGTATGGACTGGATTCATCTGGCTCGGGATAAGGACCAGTGTCGAGTTCTTGTGAACGTGGTTAATGAACCTTCGGCTTACATAAAATGTTGGGAAATTCTTCAGCAGCTAAGCGACTGGTAGCTTTTAAAGGACTCACCTCTATGTAGTTAATTTCAACTCCATTTTAAATGTAGCATTATGGTGAGCGGCGAATGGAAATGGATTTGGAAGGAGTCTCTCGAGGCCGAATTTATTATGAGCTATGTGCTGCATCACATTCCCAAATTATAAAAACAAGATAAAACATGGAGAGGTTTTGTTGTTCTTACTACAGGAGCTCCTCGCTGTGGCAGTTCAAGTAAGGGCCCTGCCTCAACCCGAACCCATGCGGACGGACAGCTGAGTAGAGGGGGGCACTCACACTGTGTGGGCGGAATGCAGAATGTATGTTAAAGCAGGCTGTGCATGCAGTTAGTTACCGCTGTATTCGGAAGGGATATTGAGGCTGTACGCGCTTCCCGCCAGACACTTTCACTTGACCGCCACAGCTCGATTTCAGAGCACAGAAACACCGAACTGAAAACTATGCTTTCTTTTCATTTCCGTAAATGGGGGTGCCTCTTACGCCTGTAAAACACGGCTCCATGCAGTTAGCGTAGCGGTAACGCCCTAGTCATTCTGGAGGTGCTCGGCTCCAATATCGACCGGAACACCAGCCGCCCCGAGGTTTCCGTGGTTTTCCTCAGTCCTAGGCAAATTCCAGGGTAATAACTCTGCTAGCTCACGACGGCTTCCTACTAAATCCTTTGCAATGCATTTCTTAATCGACAGTGACAGTGTGGACAGTGACAGCGTCATTAAATAAGTAACCGACATGTCTGTAGAACCTGTTCGGAACTCAGAGGAGGATGGGAAGAACACGGACTGCGCGTGCGCCATGCCCCAGCCGCCAAGGACATTCACAAGCGTTCACAAGCGAGCTGGCTGACTGCGCAGATGTGTGTTGTTGCCGAGATGCGCTGAACCTGGCGGCAGTGTAGTGTGTTGGGGGCCAGCGCGAGGAGGCGGCGGAAGTGCGTCCCTTTTGTCCGCCCGTGTCGAGCAGCTGATTGAAACGTGTGCGATGTTGTGCCTTCCGTTTCGTCAAGTAACTTCGCGACAGTGCGGAATTTTGACGCAAGTGAAGATATTCATTGATTGTTTTTAAAACACAACATGTAGAGTATCAAGTGGACCGCAGTGTATTTACTTTCTTTTTCTTTGTATTATTTATTTTGTCTGCTTGCAGTCTGACAAGGCACTGCCGGTCTCGCAGTTCCAGGCAATATGTCTGTTATGCTTCGACAGAATCATTGGTGCTTTGTTCGGAAAGTGAACGGCCTTTCGTACGTCGAGATGTAATACCCGCGTTCAAAAATAGGTTTTTAGTGTTACCGACACATTGACTCAACCCCCAAAATGTAATGACACAAATTGGAGCAACAGCCGTTTCTTCAAAGGAGGGTGCCCCTCAAAACACACGCCGTACGGCTATTATGAAACGGATAATGCGACGGTACAACATCACCTTTTGTTTTGTTTTAACGTGTGCGCTGATCCTCATTACGTTGTGGATAATGAATGAAGACGCTGGGGGTGGCAACGCTGGCGGTTTACTTTACCGCGTCGCGGCGCCCATCTTATCGTTGGGGGGTGTCGGTAACATGAGTGACGCCAACGGTAACGGCATCTCCTGTTACGATGATGAAGGTAGCAATACCGTAGACGAAATCAGCTCTTCTGCGTCTCCTTCGCCACCGAGAGGAAAGTGTATTTTTTTTCACGAAACATCTTGTGCTTCGAGTGTGCACGGTGAAATTGTGTTGACTGCGAGACAAGCGTGCGCAGTTGAATCAGCTGCCAAAATGAACCCCGACTTGGAAGTGTATTTATTGTTCACTTCTCCCATTCATTTAGGAAATTCCACGGCGAAGAACAAGGTCCTAACTCAGTTGTTATCGTATCCAAATGTTCATATAAGGCACCTTAATTTCGAGAGATATTTCATGGGTTCGCCGCTGCAAGAATGGTACAAGGGTGGGGCTCTGAAAGCCAGCAGATGGCCCAGGTCCCACGCTAGCGACGCCCTGCGCTTCCTGACGCTCTGGAAGTACGGAGGGACGTACTTAGACTTGGACGTCGTCGTCACGAGGTAAATCCAAGCACTGAAACAACTGGGATAAAATCGCCTGTGGTGGCGAGCAGAGGGTGCAGTTTCCTCTCGTCCCAGCGTTCTCTGGTTCATGTAGTGGAGCTGACTGTGCTGTTTCTCTTGAGCTTCTCTGGAATGATGATCACTCTCATTTTGGAGCCGGTATAGGTACGAATCTAGGTTCGATTTCCTGTAGGAGCAGAAATTTATATTTTCTCCACAACGACCAGCCCGGCCCAGGGCCCACCCAGTGTCCCATTCATGACTTCCGGGTGGCTCTTTCCCTATAGTGTCGAGGTTAATAATCCCTGGAGTAACACATTTACTCTTGCGTGTCTGGCAGGGTGCTTAATTATGCCAGGGGAAACTGGGAGTAATTGCTTTACGTCAAAGCCCTTGCATGACCCCACAACTCCCTCCAGAAAGCTTCAAGGCCTCCCTCCTGCGGCTTGAATAAAGCGGTGCGGCCTCTTCTCTTCTTAGGCCCCCCATACACACACAGTTTGGCCTCCCGTTCGGCGTGCACAGTTCAAGGCTAAAAGGCAAAACTGGCCGGCCGGCCAATCGTTTGGAAACCCGCCAGTCCGTCAGTTCTACCTGCAGGTCGATCGGCAGGCCAAACTGTGTGTGTATGGGGGGCCTTAACGTTTGGACTCGGTAGTGTCTTTAGACTTGCCCGACGTCGCGCAGGCAGTGTTGCTCTGGCGACCCCAGAAATAGAAACAGACATGTGGTGTGAGATGCGTGAGCGCAGGTATCCCTGCGGAGCCTCATGGCAGCCGGAACTGGCAGTACAATTGCCACGAGGCATCAGTACGGTGTCTCACATAAATACATTACCTCGGGTTTTTGTTAGTCAGAACACGAGGATTCTTCAGCAAACCAGATAGTCTAGTGAATATATACAAAATCGATTGATACCTCACAGAAAACACCGTGTCCTCATTACGAAGACCATCCAGTTAATGTTGTATAGGGAAACAGTCGCTGTTTGTTGTGAGAATCATAAGAAATGCAGAAACGCCCTGTGAGGGCGAAGTGCAGAGTTTCTGATAATTAACTCGGGTGTGCTCTTAACGGGTAATCTTCGTTTAAAATAAGAACAAAAGAAAGTGGCGTTGAACTGGAAAGAACCTCTTATTGTTCCTGGTTACGAAATCAGAGATAAAACTTTAAGTTTAATTTGCTGATAATCACGAAATATAGATAAAACTGTCAAGTTGCTAATTATGATATCAGAGATAAAACTGTAAGTTTAATTTGCTGATAATCACGAAATAGAGATAAAACTGTCAGTTTGCTGATCAGGCTTTTCAGCTTCGTATCGAGTTCCATGGATGTCAAACTTGACAGTCGCTTTGGCGTTACCAGGAACTCCCTTCTTTAACGGAACCTGTGCTGCTACTGCACCGTAACCTCAACCAACTGAATCCAGTCCACGCTGTCTGTCACACTATATTTAAATTGGTTTTTAATATTATCCTCCCATCCACACCGGGGGTTTCCAAGCGGCCTCCCCGGTTTTGCCAGTAATATCTTACCCTAAGGTCATCGTATTCGGCGAGGGGTGCAGGTTATGAAGCTACTTCGGGGCTGATACTGCTCCAGCAGCGCGCCGTATCATGCATGGTTTGCTCTGAAAGTTGAGGCGTTATGTTCGAAACGTCGGGCGCTCCGCATAGACACTGACGTGAGAACCTCAGACCCGACGGTTTGTGTGTTGTTTTGCTCTGAAATGCGCAGTGAGGAACCGGACCGGACAGCGTGGGGATGTTCTGAGGAGGCCTGCGGGCGGGGGATTGTCACCACGACAGGGGCACAGCAAGTTAAGCCTAGGTCTCTATGCCCCAAGACGAGATCTGAACCCTGGATCGCCACTCTCGAAGCGGATCAACAGGGAGCGCGTGCTCAGTTAAAAGTTTATCCTTCTTGGATGTCAAACCATGTTGTCCGGGAAGTTTCCCGACGTTTCGGAGAAACGTGCTGCCTCCACATTTACGGTAGAAGAGTACGTGAAAGTACGGAGCTATGCGTGGCCTTTCCATGAGAGCCCAAAGTGCCAACAAACTGCCCTTCGCGTGTCGGTCTGGTTTGCTTTATGCTCGGACGCTACGGTCTCTGTGATGACTGTTTCACACGGTGTTTGTGTTCTGGAGAGCAGGCAAGAGCTGCTTGCACAATTTTGCTTTTCTCGCTACATACAGAACATAGCAAGGAGGGTGGGATGGAACAGACAACAGCACGCATGGAAGAGGAGATTTGCGTGTCAAGTTTGGTTAGGAAACTCTGAAGAAAAGAGAACCAATCCAATAGCAACCGGGGGTAAAGCGGCTAGTACCGAGGTCAAGAATACGTGGATCTATACATCCCCTCCCCCATACGTCTTCATGGCACAGTTAGTTAAGCACGGGGACAACTTTACATTTTTGCGCTGAAGAAAAGAGTTTGAAGACCTAGGTTTAGATTGGAGGATAATATTAAAATGGGTAGTAAACTAATTGGTTGGGACGATGTGGCTCTGGATGTGAACCTGTGGAGGGCTGTTGTGAACGCGGTGCTGAACCTTCGGGTTTACATCCTGAATAGCTGAGGAGGCATCAGCTTTTCAAGCAGGATTCTGCGAGTTGGGAAGGAAGGCTTGACGGGTTTGGCCGAGTCTACCGACTTGCCCTGCAGGAGGTGTGGGTCACTCCTGATACTCGTAACTCCATAAGAAGGAAGTCACGTGCTGAGAGCACAGCACGGATATACTACCGAGCCTGAAAACATCAGGTTTAGACCATAACTGCCTGCAGCAGAGCCCTTCGTGGCTGACAGTCGCTCAGTTGGTCAAGAAGTTCACCGTATTTTGATTCCGGTGTTAAATAACCACAGGACTTTATCCTGAGCCAGATGAATCCAGTCCGGATCCTCATACCGTTTTCCCTTAAGATATACTTTAATATTATCATCCTTTGTACGCCTGTCACCAAAATGGCCCCATTCCCGTCTCCTTTTCCAATTAAACTTCTGTGTGCGTTTCTCTGTGCCCCCATGTGTGCTACATGTTGTGCCCATTGGCCGTCCTAATATTTCGTGACTCTCCTCCCCACTATGCAGTTCTGCGCATCCTCGTGTCACTTGCCTTAGGCCCAAAATAACCCTCGATATCCCCCGTCCCCCTTAGAGCGCGTAATAGAAGGGCTAATGGACAGAGGACTATTGTTAGGCTGTAGGCTGGTTTCGTATACCCGGATGTTTCGCGTGTACGTGTTGTCTTCGCAGTGTGTTGCTCTGCAAGACTTCACGGTGTCACAGTTCAGCAGACCAGGGCCTGAACTCGTGGACTGGGACATTTTCAGATGGAGAACTGTACTGAAGTTGGCGTGGATAGGGAACTGTCGTGGCCTACTTTAAGGTGCTATGAACGCATAGCTCTGCAGAAATAAGGGGTGGTTCAGCCTGGCTGTCTTCATCTGCTTGAGGGTAGTGTCACGGAGGGAGCAGTCAGATGTCACGTTCTGCGGCCTGATATTCATATGCAAAGTGAAACCTGTTTGTGAGTTGAACACAGGGGTCAGGTTGCACTTGCTAACTGAAACACATGAACACACGACGAGTATAGTAGAGGAAACCCTCTCAAATCCGGAGTAATTGTGGGGGGAGAAGCGATAATCCGGATTAGTGAAGCAAAAGATAGCCCTAAAAAACTTAAAACACAAATAAATGGAAAATTTAATGAGCAGTGCTGATATAAGCAACAAATATCACCGTAGAGCCTTCATTCACAAACTATAAAAAGACAGTACATTTATTCATCGATACAAGACCTAGAAGTTTTACATGTTTTTGAACGTCATAATGCAGGTTTTAAGAAACCGTCTGAACAGACAAGTAACTCATTTACCTGCCTAAAAGCCATGCGTCTTTTAAAGCATGTACTCAGCTGTGAACCGGTATAGCGACTGGCTAGGGCTGGACGGCCGAGGGGTCGGAGCTCGAGCCCGGGTAGGATCAAGAATTTTCTCCACGTCGTCCAGACAGGTTCTCGGGCCCACCCAGTCTCCTATCCGATGGGTACCGGGGGTCCTTCCCCCGAGGGTATAGCGGCCGGGACGTGAAGTAGTGCCTAAGTCAAGAACACGTGGATCTATACATCCACTCCCCAATACGTGTTCATGGCGCAGTGCCTAATTAGCTAAGCACTCAACTGTGAACAGGGTGTTTCATATTTCGTTCCGGATTATCCGACATGCGGGTCAACTGTAACCGGATTAGCGAGCTTGTCTGTAGATGGGCGTCCGAAGTGGCGCATGCGCGCCTCGCGGAAGCTGGTGACAAGAATGCAGCTTGTGTCACTGTCATGTCGCCGTGCGAGAAACCAGAAATCGATCATATGGTCATGATATTTCCCACCCCTTACCGTGTTCATAAACAGCCACTGTTGAACCCTATCCGGAGCCAGGTGAATCCATTTTGATATTGTGGGGGTGAAGAACGTCTTTGGGGGCGTGTCATCAGATTGTGACGTAGTTCGTTACGTCACCATTAGAAAGCTGCTACACTGCATGTTCGTGAAGCAATGAGAACCACAATCGCTGTGCTTCCGCAAGGCGCAACGCACCCTCCGAGAGATCACGTGCACACTGTAAGCACCGCAGGGGTTTCTCTGCCTTGTTCTGCAGTCTACTCGTGTTTCCCATGTGCTGAACGTCTCTCCGCTTCCCTTTGCTACGGATACTGTCCTCCTGTGATGAGAGGGCGAGCACAATTTCAGAGGGGCGACTATGAAGAGTACAATCTGAGATATAGCGCTCCCGACGTTTCGGAGAAACGTACTTCCTCCATGTTTAGGGTCGAAGAGTAAGCCAAGCAAGAAACAAGCCGCACGGAGAATTCACTTTTACTCCGAAGATGGAGGCAGCGTGTTCCCCGGACCAGACAGTAGGGGAAGCGCCTTCTCTTCGTTGTGCGACTTTGCCGTACCGTGATGTAGCTGCTGCTTGCCTAGACTTGTGTGCGAGAGGTACTCGGTTAGAATCTTAGTCTGGACATCAGCTATCCCCACTGAGGTATTTTCATAGTTTTCCTCATTCTCTCCAAGCAAATTCTGGGATTCATCGAACATGCAACGGCCGCTTCCTTTCAAACCCTTTCCAGTTCATCAGTTCATCTCAGGAGGAAAGATCAGTGTTACGGGAGGTCATAGTGTCGGTCATTCCACGCGTATTTATCCGTCTGCCCTATTCCGAACGGTTTCCGAGATAGAGCTATTTCACTGTACAGTTCCAAAACTGTTGATAAGAAAGTGATATTACGTACTGTTTCTAATACCGGTATTTATTGTTCTAGTGACAAAGTTGGTACAGTTTACCCAGTATAATACATTTCAGAAAATTCCACCGTCAACATCAATGCACTTTGCAACCCGTTTGAGGACATGGCGTGTTGCTCGTCTGTACAGTGAAACAGCTGTATCTCTGAAACCGTTCGGAACAGGACACATGTACACATATACACTTTTTTGCTTAGAATGACCGATAGCATGACTCCCAGAATACAGTCCCTTCCTCCTGGGGACACTCTGTATAGCTTAGAGTACTCAGGACGTCGTAAGACAAGCGAGAGATCTGGAGACGAGTAAGATGGGTCCGTGACGGCGTCACCGTTAGGTTTGTACTGATCTGTGGTTTAGCGTGGCTTCAGCAAGCTGTGGTTGCGACAGGAGGAAAATCACACGACTGTAATGTGGGACATTGTTCAGGGTGTGGGGCGTGTTGAAACTGTTTCCGTCATCAGGTTTAAGGAGGGGGTTGGCAAGGTTCCTAGTGAGCTGGGCTCGTTAGAAGGAGTTGGTTTCGGTCGCTGTATGTTCAGGAATGTGATCACACAGGCCAGCTCTCTAAGAAACCGTGTATTTCGTTGAAAGTCACTTAACCTCCGTCGTCAGCCAGGACTGGTTCTGCTTCATGCTGGTTGCTTGGCGTGTTTTTCAACCCTGAAGCTGGAGGTGAGATGTTGCTCCGAAACATCGCGTTGCTTTCAACGGACCACACGGCGTTATATCCCAGAACACGTCCACCGCTGTGAGAACCCCAAAACATAAACAGCCGCTGTTTTTGTGAGAATCAAGCGGAAGACATAAATACACTGTGTGGACAGAATGCAGAGTTTTGGTCTGGTTAAAACAGGCGGTACGTATAGTTACCAGTGTGTTTTAAAGGTCCAATTGCTATGCCTGCACTGCACGAAACGCATCGAAGAAACGTCAGAACTACGCCAGGCTGATAATGTAACATTCATGTTATAACCAACACATGTTTCGATCAAATGTTGATCATCATCGGGTGGACATATTTGCAGAAACAGTCACAGCCAGACACAACTAACTACGTATTGTGTTTCTGGTGGGCGGGACATGCTGCGTGGCACATGCCCGCGGATCAGAACTGTATGATACATACATACATACATAACTCGGCGTAATTACCAGCAGCGCATGTGAATGCTTCAGAGAGAACCTTCCGAAGCTAATCTGGCCGCGCCGCCGCGCCGCACCGCCGCGCCGCCGCGCCGTCAGGTTCCACACACAAAGACTGTATTACGGTAAACCCTCAATAAGCCGGGTTAACCGAGGGGGGTGAGGTCATGAAGCGAAAGGTATCCCTAAAAGGGGAATAAAAGGGAAAATCTAATGAGACAAGCAGTGCTGATCAAAATAAATAAAAATATATATCACTGTAGAGCCTTTATTTAAAAACTATAGAAAGTCGATGAATTTATTCATGGGTAGAAGACCCTGAAGTTGCACTTGTTTCTGAACGTAATCATGCAGGTCTGAAGAGACTGTCGTCACACAGAATTACAGGGTTTCTGGACTTTTTCCATCGTCCGGAATTCTAGGTAACAGAGGACACGACGTTTCGGAAACTGGATCTGTTTCCGTCTTCAGATGAGAAAGGAAGACACCTGCTCAGTTGGGCCTCAGAGCTAGAATTCCGGACGATGAAAAAGGCCCCCAAACCCCGTAATTCTGTGTGTCATCCACCATCATCAGAACCCTTTAGAATCTGCTTGTCAAGTTGTGTTTCAACAGACAAGTGACATATCTGCCTTCCTAAATGCCAAGTGTCTTTTTAAGTATGTACTCAGCTGTTATCAGCATTTTTCATTTTTCGATCCTGATTAGTGAGCGTCTAGTGTACAACAACCCCCAGAATTCTGATGAACACTGAATGTTGTGTAATGGAACTCCCTCCAGGACCGCCCATAACACGATGGGCAGTGAACCTTGAGGTCGTGTCAAATGTTGGGACATTCTCGAGTGGCCGAGTGAACTTTGGCTCCTGAAGAAGGACTTGGGTCCATCCTGCAGTCAAAGAAATGAAACTCCACTGGCCCATGCATTGATCTGTTCCCTTGTAAATATTCACCTGATGATGACCAATGTTTCATCGAAACACATCGTGATTTTAAGAGAAATAATATCTCTTAGTTGGTTATAAGTGACACACCACCCGTGGATGCTGTGTAGACGGATAATGAAACACAATATAACGAAAAATTTCTCTCTTGTGTGATATAACGGCGTGTAGTCCTTTGAAAGTCAACCGAAGTTTCGGAGGAGTGTGTCGTGTGCATCTTCAGGGTCGAGGAATAAACCAGAACAGTGTTTTTCACGCTGGTTCTTTGCCTGGCTTGTTCTCCGACCCTGAAGATGTACGCGAATGTTCCTCCGAAACGTCGGTAGACTTTCAGCGCACTACACGGCGTTTCGTAACCCCCTGTGCATGGTAACTGTTTACCCGTATCTGGAAACGAGCCAGGATACTTCGGTATGCAGTAATGTTATTGTGGAGGCATTTGCTTGACCAGTTGGACATAGCAGTGAGCCTTTGCCGTTCCACAAAAGGCGAAAATCGTCTAGACGAGCTGAGCGATTATCAGCTTATCGAAAGTCCTCTCTCCTCCATGGAATTAATATATTCTCTTCAGAGTCCGAGTTCGATGCCCAGCAGATTTCGTTTTCATATCTTGACTAGGGAACGCAACAGAGCAGAGAATATCTTGAGAAGTCAACAGGTGCGAATGTGGTCAAGACCCCCCCCCCACCCGCATTTTATGGCTCCAGATCCTTTCGTTTCCGTTCCCGTGCGCCAGGGTTCGCCGCTGGTCTCCGTTCTGAGCCAAACCAATGTAGCACGCACTCAAACTCAATTTCTGTGTGACCCGTTTTAATATTATTCTCCTCTGTGTGCGTCTGGAGCTTGGATATCTCAGTCAGTATAGCAGTGGGCTACGGGCTAGACTTCCGGGGTTCTCTTCCTGGCAGGGGCAGGAAATTTCTTTCTTCTACAGAACGTCCAGACCGGCTCTGGGGCCCATCCAGTGGGTATGGGGGTGGGGATTTGAAGCTGTCCACTCACCTCAATATAGTACTAAGGTTAAGAATGGTGGAGTTCCACCACCACTCACCCATACGCCCTCATAGCATGGTGCGTAAGTAAGTGCAGGAAAACCAATGTGTACGTCTAGAGCTTCAGAGTGGCCTGTTCATATTGGAATCTTGGTATAATTCCTGCTCGTTATGCCACTGTAACAGGGAACAGGCCTGCGGTTTTGAAGCGCGACACATCCCGTCATCTGCCACCAATTTCCCGCCAGTTTGATCTGTGCAGAAGACGTCGCATTCTGTCCACTGAGGAGGGGAATCACGTGACCAGTTCCGTCACCGCTTGCCATTTTGAACGTCCATTGACCCTACCACTTGTTCGCAGGTTGCTGTCTTCTGGAATATGGCGCCATGCGGTCTGGTAGGTTGTTATCAGCGTTTCGGAGAAACCTCTTGCCTCTTACACCCTGAAAGTGGAGGCAGCTGGTTTCTCCGAAACGTTACAATCTGTGAACCAGACTAAACGGCGTCATATCCCACAAAAACGGTACTCTTTAGGCATGGCCGTCACCTTGGAGGACAGGCAAACCGGGCGTCTGCCCCAACCCGGATTTTTTAAAAAATGGGAATCGAAAAGAATTACAGAATATCAATACCAATTTTCAAAATTATAAACAAATTCTTCTATAGCGAATTCTCCATGGCTCTCAATAAATATAGGCTTAAAGGGCTAAGACGTAAGTTGAAAGCGAAATACCTCGC
>NW_019721805.1:561082-592466 GCF_002891405.2 Cryptotermes secundus | reverse complement strand
ATGTAGATTTTGATGCCAAGCAGAGGGGCGGGGCTCTGGAGTGTAGTTCCAAGACTTGAACCCCGCATGTCCCGGGTGCGAAGCAGACGGGGCCTGTCACGTGGAAGGCCCCAGTGAGTGAGTGGCATGTTTGGCTCCTGCAAGTGCGTTCGTTCTCTGGAAACGACCTCTAAGCAGTGGGTCGCTTGTTTGAGCCTTGTTACGTGCTAATGTGACGTTTGTTTCTCGTGTGGTGTACAGGAACTGAATTTACTGACAGGTTAGCGTAGCGGTAACGCTCTAAGCTCGTATTCGGGAAATGCATGGCTCGAATTTCGGCTGTGCTGTCGGATGGTATTCCCTCAGTCGCTCCTGGATAATATCCAGGATTATCCTGGATAATATCCTGCCTGGATAATATCGCGAATAGACCAGGACAGTGTCGTCAAATAAATAAGCTGAAATTGCAGGGAAGTTACCTCGAGTCCTTTCATTCGGTTCCTCGGAGCTGAGCCCTTTTTGAGAAGCCGCCAGTCGCTCAGCTACTCAAGGATTTCCCAACTTTAATGGAGCACGAAGGTTAATTAGAGTATTCACAAGAGACCTCCACTGGCCCCTATCCTGAGCCATATAAATCCAGACCACATCAACCCATCCTGTCTCTAAGATCCATTTTCTTGGTCTTCCTACAGGTCTCTTTCCTTCTGGCTTTCTCATGGATAGTGCAGTAGGTACAGCGACTGGCAACGGGCCGGTCGACTGAGGGGTCGGAGTTCGAGTACCTGTAGGGGCAAGAATTTTCTCCGTGTCGTCCAGACCGGCTCTGAGGCACACCCAGCCTCCTATCTAATCGGTACAGGGGACTCTTTCCCCTGGGGTAAGGCGGCCGGGGCGAGAATCTGATTACTCGCCTCAAACCAGTGCGGAGGTTAAGAAAACGCGGATCTCTACATCCACTCCCCCATGCGTCTTCATAGCGTAGTGCTTAGCTACGAGTAGTTCAGCACAGGTACAACTCTTCCTTTTATATGTATATATATATACGGTATGAAGTTAGTTAGTTATTGGAGAGGGTGGGTTTCCCCATGCACTTAGACCTGTATTGGTCCATTGTGCTTCCCTCTATGATTTCTACCAGTCTCTATATCCTACCGGTACTGGTGCTTACCATCAGTCCCGCCCAGCCAGCGAGACCGGCTCTACTAGCTGAGAGGTATCTATAATGCCTCCCCCCTCTACGAGAGGTATTAGTGACTGCTGTTGGGCGGGAAACGTACGTAATTTTGGCTCAGTGACCTCCTTTGGAGATATGAGGTTCTTTTACGTGCCGTAAAGCTACGACACGGGACCCACGGCTTAAAGTCCCTCCCGGAGGACTTGTTCCCTGAATTTTTCCGCCCTTAAAAATTCCACGACCTCCGCCGGGTTTGAACCCGCGTACTACGAGTCATGAGGTGGGAACGTTACCTCTAGACTACGGAGGCCGCTACGGTATGAAGTTAGTAAGTACTGTGAGTTTTGCAGTTTTTCACTTCAGTTCATGTTACGGTTTCTTGGCTTGTGATACCGGAGTCAGGCGCCTTAGCAGCAGCAGCAGCAGCAGCAGCATTCACTTGTAAGAATGTGATCGTTTGCTTCATATGTGAGCGATGGTCCGTAACTGCAGAATCCTGGTCCGTAAGATACGATGCAGCAAAATACAACAACCTTTTGGGAAAAATGTAACATCCCTGAAGATGGAAGCAGTAAGTTCGTCCCCAAAGTTTGTAGCCACATACCTTCCAGACTACACGGTGTCACAAGCCGGATTAAAAAAAAACAACTTACCTAGATTTTGTTCTGCTGTTAAGGTGTATATTCTTCAGGGTGTTTATGAACTTCGTTGAATTTCAGATTCTCATTAGTAGTGACTGAAAATTACTATCGTCTGAGATGTGACGCCGTATAGTCCAGTAGTTCACTGACGTTATGGAAAAAGATATCGTCTTCATTTTCAGGGTTGAAGAGTAAGCCAAACAGACCGCCCAGCGTTTTGCAGATTTCTTGGCTTGGTCTACTCTTTGACCCTGAAGTTGGAGGCAGTAAGTTACTTCGAAACGTTAGTGAATTTCTGTAGGAGGGGTTTCTATATTTCATTGAGAAATCGCTTAAACGTGTTTCTCTGTCTTCCTGTAACAATAAGCTTGCCTTGTGCACACAGTTCCTAATTATACAATCCGTCACCTAGGTCCCTGGCAGGGCTCAGCAACTTCGCCGGGGCAGAGTCCAACACCGATGTTGCCGCCGGGGTGCTCAACTTCGGGTCCGAAGGTCTGGGACAAATGATGGCCGAGGCCTGCTTAGATAACCTCCGAAGTGAATTCCGAGGTGACGACTGGGGTAACAATGGTCCCGGGGTCATCACGAGAGTCCTCAAGAAACTGTGTAAAGCGCAGCAGGTAGGTAACCGTCAGTTTGATGTGACTTCCGGCTGTTGTAAGTGATCAGGATGGAATTCAGTACCGAGTCTGCATGTGCTTTAGCAATGAATACTCTACGCAGTGTATTTATGTGTTTCCCTGGTTGGTCTTTGTAATAGAGACGCCGTGTTTTCTGTGAGGTACGAACTGAATTTTTATATAGTATTTATAACCTCTGTGTACACTTTAAAGTAAAATCGACGGCACAGATAGGGAGTAACCTTAGCGTTTCTTGTATTTAAATGCCGGACAACTGGGTAGAAGTCAGTTTGCATCCGGAAGTTCCTGAGATCGACTAGTTCAATAAAGGGTTTCCATGGTTTTCCTCCGCCTTCGGGCTAATGCAGAGTTACCACCTAAATTCCACATAACACTGCAATCTTCACACACAGCCCTCACAGTGTTAATATGAAGTTCTGGCCTAACACAGCAAAGAGCCTGGTCGAATTCTGGCCTCTGATGCATAAACACAGAACATTCCACTTCCCACCGCTTTACCTTCTTCATATCACAACGCCTTTACCTACGTTTCAAACTACCTTTAGCAGACGAGCGATCTGGCACTGCCCGAGGACGTATAAGAAACGCTTCCCTCAACAATAAACACTATTATTGTGTCCCACTGTCCCCCTGTCCCCCTCCACCTTCAGTTCTCTCTCTTGTTCTTCGTCGGACTTCAAAGGATTGGCACGTAGGCGTATGTAAAAGAAAGTTAACGCTATTCCTGTGCCAGGGCGTGGAGACCCACAGGGTTGTGAGACGTCGAGGCTCCCACATTTTCTCTAGACAATCGGCTCACAGATGGCGGTGAGGTTTTGAGCCTTACGCGCCTTTACCCCCAGGAAGATTCATGGTACTCATTCTGTTAGACACTGAGTCGACCCCAGGGCCATAGTGTGGCTGGAAGGATTAGGTCAATTGAAAGTCCAATTACCTGATCAGGAATCGAAACCGCGACCTTCCGTCTTGTAGCATAGTGCCTCAACCGACTGCGCTACCGCGTGCCCCGACACGTGTGCGTATAGTGATTATCCTTGAATTCACTGTCTTTTGTCGTTACATCGGCTGCCCAGACGGTCTGCATCATCATGGCAGAACAGCCTTCAGTAGAAGACTGCCAGATTTGATCCAGTTCCCACTTACCCATATGTGCGGCAACCCCCGACCTGGAGGACCAGGTCCCTCTATTTATGTCGCCCAGTCGCGGGGCTACGGCGGAGGCATTCTAACCCGCCTCCACACGGGATACACATAACATGTGAAGTACTGTAAACGTACTGTGTGGGTGTCTCACCGGGTAGCTCTTCATAAGAACACGTTTGTTTGTTTGAGAACAGGGCGCTCAGGAGAAATGCTCATGTTAAGGGACGTAACGCGGCACGGACTGTTGCGTGTACTGCGCACCGAATATTATTATTTGGGCCGAAGAACTCAAGAAGAATGTGACAGACGGAACACGCAGCCCGCATGGAGGGGCGTGGATGATTTTAGTCGGAAAACCCCGAAAGGAAGGATAGGTTTGAAGACCGAGGTGTAGGTGATAGGATAATATTAAGCTGGATCTAAAACAGTGGTGTGAGAGTGCAAAATGGATTTAAGTGGCTTAGGATAAGATACAATAACGGGTTCTTATGAACACGGTAATGAAACCTTGGATTCCCTAGAAGGGGTTATTGACGGTCAGCTTCTGAACGAGGAAGCTCGACGCTCCTTTTGCATCAGTGTGACATGAACAGTACATACCGTTGAAGATTTCTGTGTTCTGTGGATGTGACGCCGTTTAGTCTTGTAGAAGTTCGCCAGCATTCTAGGGCAGTGTACTGCCGCCATGTCGCAGGGTCCAAGATGAAGGCAAGTATGCTAGGAGCCGTGCTTGCTTAGCTTACTCTTAAGACCTGAAGATTGAGGCAATAAATTCTGCCGAAACGTCGGTGCCTCATCATAGACGATAGTTGTGTTCACAATTACCTCTGTGAGAACCCCTGTCGCCGCCGCATGGCCACGGGGCCGTCAGGTGTGCCCCTCAGGTTAAGCCACGTAACCTTCGTAACCTTGCAGGCCTGTTGGTTGTCCTGAGTCGTGTTCCAGAGGTCCGGGTTTCGAATGTATCGTGCCAGTGACTTGTTACTCTGTCAGAGGTTTGCAGTAGCTGAGACTGTATGGCGTTGCATGGCAGGATTATTCATGACTAATGAATTGGAAAGGGTTCGGAAGGAAGCGGTCGTGGCCTAACTTGAGGTGCTATCCCTATGTTTGTCTTGAAGGGGCCGAGGGGGAAGTACGGGAAATTACACGAACTACACGTACACTGTGGGGAAAATGAGAAGTTTCTGTAATGCTAAAGCGGTGTTTTAAAGGATGAATAGAGTTATTCACCACATCCGTATGAGGCGCTGTGGTATTTCCGTTTTCTGATCTGGGTAGGGGCATGCACGTGAGACCGTTGTGTAATGCGCACAAGGACAAACGCACGAACACAACAGCTTTCACATCTTCGCTCGATAGGGCCTTTCTTTGCTAATTGCATTAGCGCGACTGGCTATTTTCGTCTGCGACATAAACATGCAACTTTCCTCTCTCTTGCTGCGGGCTGAATAGGGCACACGCGAAAGATATTACGAAATTCACTCCGTACTGTAGCCACAGCTGATAAGGCGATGTCTGAGTAATGCGGCAGAGTTTTTATGAGTTTCCACTACCCATTACTGATATTAATTTTAATTTCGTGGGCAGACTTATAGTTTCTTAATTTAATTGTCATTCCTCGCTTACAGTTTCAGCTACTGTGTACCCGATATTGACAAGGAAAGCAATCATCCCCGGACGAAGAACTGGTTCTCTTAGTCATTCGTATTAGTACTCGCTCCTGAGTCGTTCTAGAGAAACAGTTGCTCAGCTACGTGGGAAATAACCGGCAGGTTCATTACCGAATTCACAAGAGCCGCCACTATCCTGAGTCAAATGAATTCAGTGTCCGTACCGTCACAACATATTTAAGATCAGTTTTAATAATATCCTACCATTTGTGTCTGGTCTTCCTAGTGATTCATTCCTTCGAGTTTTGCCACCAAATATTGTGGGACTCACATTTCTGTCGCAAGAAGTATGCTTGCTACATGTTCTGTATATCTCATCCTCCTTGTAAGCCAGTATACATGAATATGCTAATTGTGTTAGCGCAGTGATACGTAACGAAATGATGAATGAAAGGGAACAATGTCCGTCCCAATTCGAACGAGCGTGCCCTTGAGCACGCTAATGTTTTTCGTCGCGAAAGGGGGGGGGAAGAGTACGAACATCTCAACAAGTTTATCTGCTTGCGTCATATGTCAAAGAGTCAGAGAAGTTCAACATTTTCCAGTGCCACGAGCTTTAATATCAAAGAAACTCTGCATTTGTTCCGTGTGGTTCTCACAATAAATAGCGACTGTTTCCCTAAACAGCATTAACCGGTTGGGCTCTGTAGCGGAGACGTAATGTTTCCTGTGAGGTACGGACTGAACATACTAAAACTCCGCATTCTGCCCTCAGAGTGTATCTGTGTGCTCCGTGTGGTTCTCACAATAAACAGCGACTGTTTCCCTAAACAGCATTAACCGGTTGGGCTCTGTAGCGGAGACGTAATGTTTCCTGTGAGGTACGGACTGAACATACTAAAACTCCGCATTCTGCCCTCAGAGTGTATCTGTGTGCTCCGTGTGGTTCTCACAATAAACAGCGACTGTTTCCCTAAACAGCATTAACCGGTTGGGCTCTGTAGCGGAGACGTAATGTTTCCTGTGAGGTACGGACTGAACATACTAAAACTCCGCATTCTGCCCTCAGAGTGTATCTGTGTGCTCCGTGTGGTTCTCACAATAAACAGCGACTGTTTCCCTAAACAGCATTAACCGGTTGGGCTCTGTAGCGGAGACGTAATGTTTCCTGTGAGGTACGGACTGAACATACTAAAACTCCGCATTCTGCCCTCAGAGTGTATCTGTGTGCTCCGTGTGGTTCTCACAATAAACAGCGACTGTTTCCCTAAACAGCATTAACCGGTTGGGCTCTGTAGCGGAGACGTAATGTTTCCTGTGAGGTACGGACTGAACATACTAAAACTCCGCATTCTGCCCTCAGAGTGTATCTGTGTGCTCCGTGTGGTTCTCACAATAAACAGCGACTGTTTCCCTAAACAGCATTAACCGGTTGGGCTCTGTAGCGGAGACGTAATGTTTCCTGTGAGGTACGGACTGAACATACTAAAACTCCGCATTCTGCCCTCAGAGTGTATCTGTGTGCTCCGTGTGGTTCTCACAATAAACAGCGACTGTTTCCCTAAACAGCATTAACCGGTTGGGCTCTGTAGCGGAGACGTAATGTTTCCTGTGAGGTACGGACTGAACATACTAAAACTCCGCATTCTGCCCTCAGAGTGTATCTGTGTGCTCCGTGTGGTTCTCACAATAAACAGCGACTGTTTCCCTAAACAGCATTAACCGGTTGGGCTCTGTAGCGGAGACGTAATGTTTCCTGTGAGGTACGGACTGAACATACTAAAACTCCGCATTCTGCCCTCAGAGTGTATCTGTGTGCTCCGTGTGGTTCTCACAATAAACAGCGACTGTTTCCCTAAACAGCATTAACCGGTTGGGCTCTGTAGCGGAGACGTAATGTTTCCTGTGAGGTACGGACTGAACATACTAAAACTCCGCATTCTGCCCTCAGAGTGTATCTGTGTGCTCCGTGTGGTTCTCACAATAAACAGCGACTGTTTCCCTAAACAGCATTAACCGGTTGGGCTCTGTAGCGGAGACGTAATGTTTCCTGTGAGGTACGGACTGAACATACTAAAACTCCGCATTCTGCCCTCAGAGTGTATCTGTGTGCTCCGTGTGGTTCTCACAATAAACAGCGACTGTTTTCCTAAACAGCATTGATGATTGGTCATCGAAATGTATAGATGAAGTGTGTTTTCTGTGCGGTAGAGACGGAATTTGTAATTTCGAATACAATGCTTCCAACGTAACCCTGGAAACTCACTATTATAATTCCATTACTGCCTTATATTCCGCTGCCTAGGACGTGTTATCCGTTGCCCAGCAGTGACTGTTGGAATATGCGTTTTGCAGCACGTTACAATATTTTTTAGATGTACTGTAAGGCTTCAAATATATAAGCCGCCGCATATATTCAGATGCCAGACGAGTGATATGTAGGACTGCTCAGACAATGCAGCTGCGCTGTCGACCGCACGCAGGTCGATTCCAGGACTGTCAATAACAAGGGGATTTCCCACGCAGTGGAACCAGATTCGCCGACTTCTCTTGGCAGCTAACGAAAGAAGTTCGGAGAAGTACCACATAGACAAGGCCCTGTGTCGCACCCGCTGCAAGTAGTTTAATTATTTCAGAATCCATAAGACTCAAGGAAAAGTGCGCTGAGCATAACATACGTGTTTCATGTCCCTTTGCAAGGTTTGTTCGAAATGTCTTTGGCTCGGATAAATATTCGGAGTTACCAATCGAGATGCGTATGGAAATACACGGAGGTTTCCGTACAGGTGTTCGTTATTGCCGTCGGAATTGAACCCAAACTGAAATAATTTGAAAATTTGTAACCTAACTGCGAATTACATTACCACTGATCTCGCGCATCTTGTACTTGAATTGTTCCTAAGGACTCATGAATGCATGTGAGGCCTTCAGATTTTACAGTTTCTATATGGGCGTGAACTTGGTCTGCACAGTAAACGGAGAACAGACTGAGTGAATGGGGGTGTGTGGGAACGGGAATAAGGGGGCAATATTCAGACCTAAGAGGGATGACGTAGGAGGCTGCAGAGAAATACACGAGGAGGCGCTTCATGACTTGTACTTCTCTGCAGATACCATGAAAATAAGGGGAGTGATGTGGGAAGGGCATGTAGCATGCAAGGGGGGGATATGAGTGCATGCATCGTATTTGTCGGAGAACCTGAAGGAAAGAGGCCACTAGGAAGACCTAGACCTAGAGAGGAGGATAATATTAAAATGGATCTTAGAGCAACAGGAAGGGGTGTGGATTAGATTCATTTGGCTGAGTACAGAGACCAGTGGGGGCACGCGATAGCGTAGTTGGTTGAGGCACTATGCTACAAGCCGGAAGGTCACAGGTTCAAGTCCCGATGTGGTCAATGGATTTTTTCAATTGCCCTAATCCTTCCAGTCGCACTATGGCCCAGGGGTCGACTGAGCCTCTAACCGAAATGAGTGCTGGGAATCTTCCTGGGGGATAAAGAGTGGCCGACACGTAAGGCTGGCAACCTCACCGCTTTCTTTTAGCCAGCTGTCTAGATAATGTGGGACCCTCAACGTCTCACAACCCTATGGGCCTTCACGGCCTGTTACAGGGATAACTTTGCTTGCTTTACAGAGACCAGTTGTAGGCTGTTGTGAACATGGCAATGCTTATGTGGGTTGCAAGGAATTCCTTGTGTGGCAGAGTATGTTGACTACCGAAGAAGAACTTGGGTTCGTGGAGTTTGTTAGTGGTTTTCCTCAGTTCCTCCAGAAAGATGTAGCTCAAATTATGCTTCCTTCCACAACCTCCCCATTTCACTAATCACTGTAAAATCCAAACTACTCATAGCATTGTTAAATAAATCTAATGATTTTGTGTACTCCACTAAGGACCTGTTCTGGATATCTGTTCATAACTGTCCACCTTGTTTCAGATCTCCCAACATGTCTTCTTCTTAGGTAATCTATATCCTTCATCCTTTCCATGTGTCCTCTCCACTGCCTTCTGTATTTCCCAGCACTGTGTTCTCTAAACAAGGCCTGCCAGATTGCCTTGGTGCCTAAAATTTTCATGATAAGATCTAGAATTTTCTTTGTGTTTTATTATTACTGGTGCATGCTCCGTCGATGATAGAGAAAATCATTTATTTTCTTTTCCTTTGTTCCTTGTGTACCCTTATCTTCTTTCCTTCATACTGCATCCCACCTGTTATCATTCCTTTCCCTCTTATCCACATTACAGTGTTTACCTTACCCCAATTCTGTTGTACTGCACTTCCTGTATCCTTATCACTTTTCCTCCTTTCTCCTGTATTCTCTTCACATCTCATTGTTCTCATTATTATTTTGTTAACTGAGTGGAGGACATATCATACTGAGGTATTTTGTTTTCTTGAAGTGGCTTGAGGATCTGTAGGATATTTGTGCAGGTAATCCTGTTACATGAACCAGGCAAACAATTTCTGTGTAGAAACACGCACACATGTGGCCAATGTGTCCAGGCTCTGTACTAATCTCATGGCAACTTTTGCTAGGTACGGGACATGACTGCAGAGAGGTGTCATGGGTTTACCGTTCATCCGCCAGCAGCCTTCTACCCGATACCATGGCGTCAGTGGAAACTTTACTTCGACGAAGGTACGAGTGCAAAAACGATGGCCCGGCTGAAGAACAGTCTGGCCATCCATGTGTGGAACAAGTTCAGTGCTGCCAGAAACATCACTGTTGGGTCGAGACAGCCATATGGACTCATTGCTCAAGAATTCTGCCCCAAAGTGTATTCACATTGTGGCCCTGTTTTTTGAGGAACTCTCTCATCGTGCTCATGTCACATTCATTGCACTGTTCAGCCCTTTATTAGGGCCTTACTTTATTTTGAATTATTGTTACAGGACAGACATGCCATTATGCTTCAGTTCATAGTGGAGTCAACTGATAAAAACACATGAGAGATACTTTTCTGTTGGCTGTGCTGTAGCTCAGGTGGATATTTGCAGTTTCTCACCATGAGGTCCCAGGTTCAAGCCTAGGTTAGTTAGTTTGCCATTTGTAGTGGACAGAGTGGCTCTGGGACATGTTTGTTTTGAGCGCTTCAGTGTAGCCTGTCAGTTATCATTCCAAGAAAGCTCAGTCTCACTTGTCATCCGGGGGTTGGTGCAGTGGGCCCATTTGAGGCCTCAGTATTTCTGACGATATTGAAGCTGTGATCTAGGGGTGTTGTTATTTTATTCTCTTAACTTTATTCGCTTTAATGTTCTACTTAAATGCTCCCAGGCTGATGGAAGGGGTGCCTGTATCCCTTTCTATGGAACAGAAGACAAGTTTTACTGATTTCTAAGAATTACAGCTTCATGGAAGTGACTGTTAAGATTATCATCTTCTTGGAAATGACACCATATCATGCCACAGATATTTACCAGCACCAGCAGTTTGGAGGAACCTACTGCTTCCATTTTCAGGTTAGAAGACAAACCTTATGATAGGAAGATGTGGTCCAACCAATGGGTTCTCTCTTCACTTCCCTCCTTCTCTTCCCTTCCCAATATTACTGACTTTTCTTCTTGCATGGCTTAATCTTCTACCCTGAAGATGGAAGCAGTAAGTGCCTTTGCAGTATCATTAAGTTTCTCTCAGATTACAGGGTGTGAAATCCTAGAACACACTGAACTCTATAGCTGTGTTTTACAAAGTCTATACATATATAGGAGTTGTAGTACATGATAGCATGAAATTTGAGGTTCATACAGGGCGAGGAATCTGTCTGCGGAAATGAACCTGATGCTATCTTATCTGAGAAGAATGTAATCTTAACAGTAGATAAGGGCCACAAAGTGAAGATAATTAATCAAAGAACATGTAAGCAGATTATCGTAACAGTGAGTGTTTGTTATAAAAGATTTGAAATGAGACACAGGAAAGATGTACAAAGATAAAAGTTGTGTTATCTTTTTAACTTGTTCACTTCCAAATTTTATTTATTAACTTTTTTGTGTCCGTCTGTCTGTCTGAATGTAACAACTAGAGAGCAACTAAATAATTTCCAATAAGTTTTATCTCAGGGCATTACCCTAAAATGTTATGAACTGAACTCCATGGTTTTATTCTGCAAGCAAACTATACCGACCGAGCGACCGCTTGCTTGTCAGCGAAGTTAGTGCCAACTTTTGCGGATAGAGGGTGTCGCGTGGTCAGCGCAACGAATCCCCACGGTCGTTAATTTAGGTTCTCTAGACCGGCGCTTCTATTTCATTGAAATAGCTACTTAGTTATCCTCCCGAGGCTGAGTGGACCCCTTCCAGACCCACTACCTCAGAAAATTTGGTAGCGCCAAGAATCGAATGCAGACCTCTGGATCTGTAGCCAGGAACTCTGACCACTAGACCACAGAGGCAGTCAGAAGTCATCACTAGGGAGATAAATTCTCTATATGGTAGCAACTTAAAAACCCAAATTTATTTTTGTCTTCAGGTGAAACCTACTCAGTTGAGCCCAATCAACAGAACTAGTCCCTTATGACGAATTATATTTTGGTAAAAGTCAGACAGCAATAGCCTACACTTTATATGAGGACCTACATGCATTTCTGTGGGAATCTTCAGTGTAACTTGCTAATTAGTTACTGCAGAAAAGAATGGTTTGAAGAAACAGAGCGCCAAATTTATGTCCAGTGCACTTCTTCCATGCAGTTTCTGAGGCAATTCAAGGGGAATGAATGTATTCAAATTGCTGCACATTGCACGCATTTCCTTAGGGTTTGAAATGTGATTAATATTTGCAGTTCACTACTGCTTTGCCTCATTGTTTCTTGTCAGGGTGATAAAACAAAATTTAAAACATGCGTTCCCATTGGCCTGTCATGAGAGTATAGACTACAATGCAGGGTGGATAATGACATGCATAATAACACAGAAGAAGCAAGCAATAAATATTAAGTGTAATTTTCTGTGAGTTGGAAGTATCACGGCATGTTTTATCAAATTGTAAGGTTGCTGTTGTTGGGACGTGTTGCAGTAACATGAAATGGTGATCTCAGAATAAGACAAAGAAGAAATATGTTTCACTAGCTGTAATTATAATAGTAAAAGTGGAATCAAAACCTGTTCTACCTGATGTGAATTGATATTAGCTAGTAATTAACAGCTGCTGACAAGTAGTTTCCCTTAATAGGACATTCCAAGCAAAGGAAAAGGAAAATTACACATCATTTTGGCTTGAAAAAGAACTTTTCTCTAGTGTTCACCATGGTCCCATGGATGCTTTAAAATTCACAGCATAAGTTGCTGAATAAACAGGAAGTTAGCTTAGCGTGCTTCTCATTCAAACCACACATCCATGAGAACCTGGCTTCTTTGGAAACTTGTAGTCACTCAGCTGGTCAGGAAATTCCTCACTTTCTATGGACGCAGAAGATTTATTATTGTGTTCACAAGGGCCTATCATTGGTCTCTGTCCTAAGCCAGTTGAATCAAATCCACATCTTCACGTTCTATTTCCTGAACATCCGTTTTAATATTATCCTCACATATATGCCTAGTTCTCACAAGTGATCTCTTCCCATAAGTTTTATTGGTTACAATTTTGTTTTCGTCCCCTGTCATGCCTGTTACATTCCCCACACATTTCATCCCGTTGAATTTGGCGAGGAGTGTGAGTGAATTGTGGAATATAACGTTCAAAATAATTTATTTCTGTAAGGTTCATGTCTTTGGTAAAATATTTTGAGTGATCTCACTGCCTACAGTTTAATGTTGGTATGTTTTCCTCATATATTTTGGTTGGTATCATCTAGAAAGCATAATGCTGAAAGCTCTTAAGCTGTTAACAGATATTTTTATAAAAATGGGGACTGTGGTGGTCACTGTAATCTTGCATGATGTGTTTCAGTGATGTAGAACCAATGTCACTCTTCAGAAAGGCGACCAATCCATTAGTGAGACTGTGTTCCTGAAAAAGGACACATGACATCTCTGTCTGTGATCTTCTTGTGTCACATTCCCTTAAATAGTGAAATGTTACATGCTGTCTATACGTAATTTAAGCTTTACCAGAGTTCTGTTGCATTTTGGACAACAGATGCGGAAGAAATGCCACTACAGACATATGTAAAGGTGCAGAGTATAATTTCCAAAGTGAATTGCGATAACATATGAATATTATTGCTATGTATGATTGCAAAACTGTTTATGATGCATAAATATGTATCTTATTTCATGTTAGAACGAAAATTTTATAAGTTTTAAATGCCTCCTCTTATAAGAAAAACTGTACTTGAACTTCTCTCTATCACTCTCACTTGCCCAGTGTTCCTTGTTTATTTTCCTTTTTTTTATAATATTCTGTGGTGCAGTTCACTCAAAGTGAAGTACACTAGTGATCTAGATATAATGATTTTATTAAAAATTTAGATAAAATTCTAGTTTTTTAATGTAAATTTTTGATTATTAATATTTATGCTCATCATTATTAGGTGTGTAAGGTAAAATATATTTGATTGGTAATCTGAAATGTTTAAAATATATTAAATGTGTTGTGTTATCCCTCAGATTAATTTGTTTAAAGTGGCTGTATGTAAGTTCATGAACTGACATGGCCTTCACATGTAGCACCCAGAGATCAAAGAGTATACCGCAAGGATACTGTCATTGTCAGGAACATTGATTGGGGTGCTGAGCACAATATAAAACGCACAAAATGATAATAAGGAGCTGTTTCGTGATAATCACTTTGGGTGAACTAGGTTATCTGTAACCCAAAAACAAATTTGACTCTGAGCTGTAAAAATAAGCATTATTTGAGGTTATGTTTATAAAAATATAAAGATTGATAATATAAACACTATTTAAAAAGTAATAATTACTGTATTTGTGTTAAAAACAGTTTTCTGTTCTGATTTGTGTAGGAGTTCCTAACAGACATCTCCTACTGTCCCGAAACTTCTTGTTTTTGTAAGCGGTGATGGTAGGTGGGTGTAAATGGAAAGCACAGCTGATATTACAGAGGTTGGTGTTTGAAAGTTGTAGAGGGAATGATGTGATATCAGAGAAGGCTGAGATGATTTGTGGTTGGTTTCTTGGTGTGCTGTGGAAATGACGAGTATGGGAAGTGTGGGTGTGGTTTCATGAATGAGCTAATGACTGTGTCTCGATGAGAACTTGAAGGTTGCACCTCGCACCTGGAAGCTGGTCTGTATACCACAAAGCGAGCTACAAGCGACAGTATTGCATTGTCCTGGCATTTGGAGTAGAGGAATTGTTGACGAGAGTTTGATTACTGCAGTATTCACCAGTTATCTTGACTGAGGTTTACTGTGGTTTTCCTTGACCCCACTAGGCAAATGACAAGATATTACCCCAATCAGGTAATGACTGCTTCCTTTCAGATCCTTTCCAATTCGTTGTTCACCAGTCAGACTGTCATTTGGTACTGTGTGGTCTGAGATGATATTATTAAAGAAGTTACAGAAGGAAATATGCCAATTTGTTAGCCTTGGTAACTGCCTAGCCCTTCTTGATTAGGAGACAGAATATTCATCTAAAACTTTTATATGCGCCTACAAGACTTCACGGTGTCGTTCATTACCCAGAAGATGCAGGCTGAACATCAACATATTCGTTGACACTTCTGATGACATTCATGATAACGGTTTGCTGTATGATGCTGTTTCTAACTTTGTCTCTTTCTGAGTGGACCGTAATGAAGTCTTCTCTGTACTTGTGTTCCGTGCCAGGCTGTCTGTAGCTTTAGAATTCACAAAGAACTGCATACAGTGGAGCAGTCAGGGCAGGAGCCTAATACTGTATGCTTATTGAAGCACTTTGAAGTGACTGATCGTCATAACCGTATGTGCATGCAGCACAGGCCTTCCTGAGAAGCTGGCAGTTGGCCAGCCACACACAAAAATTGGTTGTTTAACAGTTTAAATTACAGTGGTAACTATACGTACCGCCTGCTTTACATTCATTTAGCCCACACACTATGTATGTATTTCGAATACGATGGAATATTTACCTACACAGCATTTAACACTTGATCTTGGTAATACAGATGCAGTCTATTTTCTGTGAACTACGAACTGAATATTTAGGCGCGTTCGCAACCCAACGGAGTGTATTAATTTCGCTTTGCGCACCCCCCTCTCCCGTCTGTATGCATGAAGGAATTGCAGAACCCCGAAACCTATCATCGTTACAAAAGCTTTAATGAAATGACATGATACAACTTCGGTTTAAGTCGGACGGAACTAATGGACGCGTTTGTGGGCGTATTTCGAACGGAACTCGCAAAATATTTATCGGAGCGAAAAGAAATGTTTGGAATTTGTAGAGAAAACTGACTCGCCTATTTTATGTTTAGAACATGTCTCCCTCGTGAGTTTCGAACCTGTGGACCTGAATTAAAAATCAATAATGGCCCCCTGAACGCAAGCAGAAGTCACCGAAGGGTTAAATTCTCGATAACTACACTCGGGAGATTCTAAAGGGCTCTGACGTTGGTGGATGACACACAGAATTACTGGGGTTTTGCACTTTTTCCATCGTCCGGAATTCTTGGTAATACAGGACACTCTAGGTAATAGAGGACATGACGTTTCGGAAACTGGATCTGTTTCCGTCTTCAGGTGAGAAAGGAAGACACCTACTCAGTTGGGCCCCCTCGTCCAGTGATTGAGATTAGCTCTTTCTAAGGGGCCCAACTGAGTAGGTGTTTTCCTTTCTCATCTGAAGGCGGAAGCAGATGCAATTTCCGAAACGTCGTGTCTTCTATTACCTAGAATTCCGGACGATGAAAAAAGTCCAAACCCCCAGTACGTAATTCTGTGAATTACACTTAGCTTCCAACTTTAATTTTCAAGTTTTTTTTTTCGGTGGCGCTACAGCCCCAATTTGGGCCTAGGCCTACCTCCATGAAACTCTCGGTTTCACTTCGGTTTACTAGATCTTACACATTCGGTAGGACTCCTTGGGCGAGTGATCAGCTCGTCGCAAGGCCTCTACCTGTAGACAAACAGAAAAACGCACACAAACATCCATGCCCTGAGTGGGATTCGAACCCACGATCCCGGCTTCCGAGCGCGCGAAGACAGTGCATGCCTTAGACCGCTCGGCTAATTTTCAAGTATAGACGTATATAAATATACAGAATGTCGCAGGAGGAAAGGTCAGTATTCTGGGAGGTCATGCTATCGGTCATTCCAAGCAAAACCGTGTTTGTGCATGTGTCCCATTCCGAACGGTTTCGAGGCAGAGCTATGGATGTTATGGCCCGCACTCAGACGAGCAACACGCCATGTCCTCGCACGAGTTGCAAAGTGCATTGTTGAATGACATTTATATATTACGAGCTGTGGAAAGGAAGTTATTTTAGTGGACAGAGAGAGGGTTAGCAAATTGCAAGCGAGAAGTAATATTACATTTGACGGAACGGAATTTCAAAATAGAGACTCACCATAAATGTTGCAGCGATAAGTTGTTAATTACTCTGAAATTATAAAGTCGTGTTGCAGTCTGCAAATCACAGAGCAACTGAACCGGCTCGTTTATGGATTCTTTGCTTCTTCTTGAAGTTACTTCAGCTGAGGAATCGGAGGGCATGAATAAGAAGGGCCAGACATCAGTTATTTTGTCTAGAGGCGTCTCCCTTGCTTTGCTTTTCTACAGCCTCATAAAGAGACGCCTCTTCGTCACGACGCAGTATGCGCAGACGCCTTTATTGATCGCGCCTCAATTTAATTTAATGCAGAATTCTGTAAGATTTTGCAGCCCACAACAAAAGGCCGACGTGTTAGCGGCGGTAACCACGTGATGTCTAAATCACAGTCACTTTACGATTGGCGGTTTCCCGCCACTTAATTCGTTCTGGCGCCAAGCCCCTTGAGACTCACAGCCACAATTGTTTTCAATTGAACGCTTGCGGTCATGGTCCTTATGTAACATCCTGTCTGATGACTGGACGGGTCTGCCGTTTACAGTTGCTGCTGACCTCGCCAGCGCAGTCATGTCCTTATGTAACATCCTGTCTGATGACTGGACGGGTCTGCCGTTTACAGTTGCTGCTGGCTCTCGCCAGCGCAGTCATGTCCTTATGTAACATCCTGTCTGATGACTGGACGGGTCTGCCGTTTACAGTTGCTGCTGACCTCGCCAGCGCAGTCATTTTCAGGTCAGAGCCCGCGGGACTCATGACCATATTTTATGGTCTCAGATTCGAGACTCCCCTAACCTGGAGCTCCAGGACCCCGTATTTATATCCCAGTTATACCCCCAGGCACCGGGTTACCTTTTCATCGCCTCCTACTACTCCCAGGGCTACAGTGGGAGTATTCGAACCCGCCTCCACACGGGATATGACGCCGTAAGTTCATATAACCAGTATTTAGAAATGCAGTTCCTACCTCACAGAAAACACTTCGTCTTTATTACAAAGACTAGTCGGGGCTCCAGCTTCAGGGTACAAGAAGCGGGTTCCGAAAACAGCGAAATGTAAGGATAAAGGTGTTGGAGTGGGCAGTGTACCACACAGAATTGTGGTGGTTCATTTGATTACCACATATTCAGCCACTTTAACAAGGCTGTCATAAGTGTGATGTAATTAAAACAAATGTCAGCCCGCGTACTTATGTCAGTTTTGCACCGAAGAAATTCCTATGACCCAACGAACACAGGGAAATGCTAATCCCTGTGTTCATACTTGCAGGCTGCCTGCTCGCCTCCACGCACAGCGCACATACGAGTACGTGCTTCGGCCAAGGTTTTGCACTGAATGGAGGAAGGTGCACGTGGCTTCCTGAGCTGCAATAAATGCTGTTAGAGCTGTCCAGTCAGTATAGCGAGTAGACTACTGGCCGGACGACTTTGAAGTCGGGCTTCAGTCGCCTCCATACCATCCTGATTGTCTCCTGTCTGATGGGTACCATGTGCTCTTTCTCTGAGGATAAAGCTGCCGGGGCGTGAAGCTGACCACCACCTCCATCTGGTGCTGAAGTAAAAAATACACGAAACTACTCCCCCATACGTCCTGAAGGCTTGGTGCTTAATTGATCACAGGGACAAATGTACTGTTTACCTCTGCCGGAGTGAAATAGACTGTTTGGAAGGCATAGATATTGATGGTGGAGCTGAAAGGTGGAGGAGCGGAGGCATAGCTCCATGTATTCTTGACCTCGGCACTAGATGGAGGCGAGTGGCCATCTTAACGATGGGAAGTCAAGTGTATTCGCTGTGTTATCTGCCTCACCTTCATAAATTTGCCCGGGCAAAGAGACCTGTCGGATAGGAGGCTGGGTGGAAGCTCATTGTTCCTGTCGGGACCAAACCCGGGTCGTCCAGTCCGTGACTTAATCATGACACTTCGGACTGGATTCATCTCGCTCGGGACAGTCCAGTGGCGAGCTCTGGTGAAGGCGGTACTGAAGCTTCGGGCTTCATAAAGGGCAGGGAACTTCTTGACGTGCTGAACGATTAGTAGTTTTTCAAGTAGCGTTGTCAGATAATCTAGGCGCGCACCGTTTTGTGAGGGACGGCTGTAGAACAAACAAGCAGAAAAGCAATTCGAAGTCAAAGTGGGAAAAACAATGACGTCACAGTCAGGTTCCTTATATAGACTTGAGCTCAGACATTTGGGTGTGAGACAGTATCAATATGTGAAGATTGCAATCCTCTGGGATGTGATGCCGTGTAATTTGGTAGATGGTTTCCAGTTCTACGGAATAACGCGCGGCCTCCATCGTCAGGGTGGAAGAATAAACCTCGTAGGAAAAATCGATGGGTGATATCACTGAATTCCCCTTCCCGTGCAGCTCACTTTCCTACTCTGAAGATGGAAGCAACACATGCTACTCACGTCACATTCGCAAAAGAATGTTCGCAGTGCTGTCAGGATTATTTTGAAGGGGTTGGGGGCAGCGGATTGTGCTCGGGAGAGCGGAGGTTGTCAGAAAATTAGTTTACAGATTTAACGTTTAATCGGTTTACAGTTATTTTTGGAGATCGCCCTGGAATTGTGAGTTTCTATGTTGAATCATAGATGTCACCACAAGCCGTGTTTCTTGGCCCGATTTTGATCTTTTCCAAAAATCCAGTGGGGGCCCAAGCCACCGCTGTGAGAACCACAAATCACGTGATTTGTGGTTGGCGTCATTGCCTTGTAAGCACGTGGTTAGTCATGGCGGGCTCAAGCAGAAACATTTGCACGTGCATGTGCTACGTGACTGACGCATTCATTTCAAAACCGTGGAGTTAATTTATGCATATGCATTAAGTGGATAAAATCAGGTAATGTGTCGAGGGATTGGATACCAGTGGCACGGGGTGACTGTCATGCGTGCCCTCCCGTGTGGTGTGTGGCATGAGGACACAGCCACCGTTGTCCCGGGATTCAGCGCGGATGTGCTGCCGATTTTCCTATTGTTTTCTCCGTCTGGGGTGATGGGCTGGACATACAGCAGCACACCCAGTGTGAACCAAGAAATGTATACAATGTTTCGGTTCCAAGCATAAAGGGAGAAAACCCCACAGAACTGTGTATGGGTGGGAGGATAATATTAAAATGGATCCTTCAGAGTGGCGGTGCAGAATGAACTGAGTAGATGGTGAGCTTCTCTGACAAATGCCGCGAATTGTCGGGTTCCACAAAATTGTGGAACTTCTTGAGTAGGATGCCAGCAGCTCTTCACAGATGAGTTCGTGAAGTAACGCGCTGTCTGTAAATTGACTCGAGCACCTGCCTGCAGCTCCGTGGAACCTGGTTCTCCTTGAGAGACTAATCAGTTTGCTTTGGCTGCCAAATAAATGCCACGCCTCTTCTGGAACCCAGAGGTTCACTGTTCGCAAGAACGCTATCCTGAGCCAGATTAATTAGTCGACAACCTCACACCTAGACAGTAGATTTTGTACACATCTTTACCTTTACCCATGCTTGCTACATGTCCTGCCAATTTCGATGTACCTGGTTTGGTGAAGCTTGCCATTACACGACTTCCTCCACCCCTTACATGTCCTCCCTTAGGCCGGAATATCCACGTAGCACCCTCAGCGTACATAAATTGCGAGCTTCGCACGACTGTGATTGTGAAGATTGTGAAGATTGTGGACTTCTGCCCAGTGACACCGTGCAGTCTTGCAGCTAGATACTAACTCCCTTTCTTTGGAGCTCATGCCCCCCTTCCTGGAAACTTGACTATGTAACCGAAACTATTTCTGAAACTATAAATTTTACCCCGAAGATGGAGGCAGCATATTCCTCCGAATTGTCTGTAAGCACCCCCTAGACTGCACGGTGTCACAACCCAGAAGAGCACAATCTTAGTTTCAGTCTATGTTGTTTTTTAGGGCGAGAGACCAAGTTTCACACCCATACGTGGCAATAGGTGCTTTGCCATTTGGTTTATTTAGATAGAGGGGAAGGCAGAGCGCTCTGACGGCAACAGCGTCTACACTGGCTCTAGTGCCCACACGGTGGGTACTGGGGCTGTTCCCCGCGAGTAAAGCGGTTGGGGGCGTGAAACTGCCACTCACCTCCATTTAGAGCCGAAGTTAAGAATGGTGGAGCTATACCTCCACTCCCCAATAGGCCTTCCTGTCACGATGCTTAATTAATTGAGGCCAGGGATAACTGTACCTTTACGGTATCAAGATCAGCGGAATGTTTCCTATTTGCCTTGTGCCGGTGAAGTGAAATGTAACCGCAGGTTCTGTCCGGCCTTAGCACGGTTCCAGTTGGGTGAGCGAATTCCTGGTGATCAATACAGCAGCCAGGCCAGCACAGCGCTTTCCGTTTCGCAAGGCGACCGCGGCCCGATATTGAGCAGTTGGTGCGGACTATTATGTATAATGGATTTGAGAAATTACAGTTGTGGCCCCAGTATCAGAGAGTGGCCTTCAGTTCTGAGCCTTCGAAGAATACTGGTAAATTTTATTTTTGCGCGTTCGTAACGAAAAGTTGCAAAAATATTCCCCTTTATCTTCGTCGTGTCTGTCTGTCCGCACGTAATAACTGGTCTACTGTTATTCATGGACTTGGGTGTTAGGAAGAAAGTTGTCTTCCGGGATCTGGCGCCGTGTATTCTTGGTTTTAACCGACGTTTCGGAGGAACATATCGCTTCCATCTTCAGGGTAGTTGAGTTGCGTGCGAATACAGATAGCTAGCTGCAGCTGCAGCGCCAGATACACGGCGCCAGATCCCAGAAGACGACTTTCTTCATAGTCATCGCCGTGAAAACCTCAAAACTTACATAGGTGTTAGGAAGTTGGACTAATTTTGTTTGAATATTCTAATGTCAGTTGGACTCAGACAAAAATAACGAGCATCTTACATGAAGGTAATTAGCACTGCAGTTACTTTTCGTCAAATGTCACTAAACACAGGCCACACCTAATTAAAACACAACAAATTAAAGTTACAGACGCCAAGTGGATCTCATGAAATTCACTAATATTTCGATGATTCCTCATAATTTAAGTTTTATGCTGTTTGCATTAGTAATCTGCTGCCGTGCTGCCATCATGCCTGTCGCTTTTATTGACGTTTCAACTGCGCCTCTCTTAAATTATTAAAAATTTGTTGGGGAGGGGGACATGCGCCTTATGCACGCTCCAATAAAGAGGCATGTAGCTAATTGGAGCGCCTGCTTGAATTCTAGTAGAAAACACGCAACACTGAAGTGAGTAATGGGTTGCCTACGTTGCACGGACGGCTTGCTGTTACACACGTCTCGATGGCTCTCGTGTGACATTTTGGATCTCCTAAGGGTGGTATTAATTTCACCGCGTTTCGTCCATGATTGGTTACAGAATCAGGAGCCAACTCTGAAAACGCTCAGGCCCAGTGGGCCTAGGCCTACCTCCATGAACTTCTCCGTTCACTTCGGTTTTTCTAGATCTTACACATTCGGTAGGACTCCATGGACGGGTGATCATCTCGTCGCAAGGCCTCTACCTGTACACAAACACAGAAAAACGCACACACAGAAACTAAACATCCATGCCCTGAGTGGGATTCGAACCCAAGATCCAGGTTTCCAAGCGATCGAAGACAGTACATGCCTTAGACCGCTCGGATACCGTGACCGGCGCTCAGCCACATTGCCAAGTGGAATATCCCATGACTCGTGCCTTCCATTGTGGGATAAAACCGTGGAACGTGTGTTAACATATTTCCTAATATTGGATGTATATTATTATATTTAAGCATCCTGTTGCACTCTATACGATAAATGATATAATGATACAAACTCCGTCCCAAGTGCAAACAATATATTATGTGTCCTTGATCTTGTTCACCTACACTACATGTTTCGGCCTCAGACGGCCATCATCAGGTGTATAACACTCACGTTGCTGTCACACTGCACCCAGCCCAAAATTTAACATTTAAAAACACTTTCCTTGTTATTATCAACATCTACTTCGTTGATATCTGTCTGGTTTGTAGATTATTTTACACACGTTAATTTTGACTTTCCTGTAGTAGCACTATAAAATCTTTAGTTCTAATTTTAAAATCCTTTAAAATTTTTTCTCTAAATTTTAAAATTTAAAATTGTTAGGGTTACTCGCCCTATGTCTAAAGTGCTGCAGTGGCTAGTTCTTGTTTCCACACTGTATAGGCGTTATCCTGTGTAGTCTTCCTGTGTGCGTGCCGCTGCTATTCTTTACTACGTGTGGATGTATAGATCTTAGTGAACGACGGGCTACGGGCTGGTCGGTCGGGGTTCGAATCCCGGCAGGAACAAAATGTTTCTTTCTCTCCTCCACAACGTCCAGACCGGCTATGGGTCCTACCCGGTCTCTTTTCCGATGTGTACTGAGGGCGCTTTACCCGGGGTTAAAGCAGCCGGGGCGTGAAGGCGACTACCCAGCTCCCTCAAGTGCAGATACGCCTCCATTCCCGTACGTGTTCATGGTGTGGTGCTTATTTAAATACAGAACAACTTAACCTTTTCCTTCATAGATTGTTGAAATATATTAATGCCATGTGAAGAACAGCACGTAAACTCATCGCCTTCTCAGTATATAGCAAAAGCAGTTGTAATTATGAAATGTCATTAAAGGGCTAAATTTTTATTATTTGTACATATGGAAGAGCTAGCACGGTGAAGCCATAAGACGTTTATACATCATTGTAGCTACGAGTATGTTTCATTTTTAACAGCCGAAAGACTTCCACAGGAAGTGAAGTGATTGTTTACAAGGCACCAAGGGTGATGTCCAATTGACCTGTGAAATTTTAAGGTTGAAATAATAATACGGAACGCAGTTATGTCGGGAAATTTTGTAACACTCTTACTTTTTACGGCGAGGAGTTGTTAGCCTCACGCCAAATCCCCCAACTGTAGGACCACCCCTTGTCAGCTGTCCACTACTGCTTATTCAATATATTCGCAGCTACCTTCTACATCTGGAGGCCGTCACCTCTATCCGAAACCTGAGGATGCGCCATGACGGGGAGCTTCATAACTTGTACTGTTCACCAAGTCTAATTACAATGATCAAGTCTAGGAGGATGAGATGGACAGTGCATGTAACACGAATGAGGCGAAGAGAAATGCATAAAGGACATTGGTGGGAAAGCCAGCGAGAAAGAGACCACTAGGAAGACCAAGACGTAGGTGTGTGGATAATATTAAAATGGATCCTAGGCAGATAGGATGGGGTGGTATGGATTAGATTGATCTAGCTCAGGGTAGGAACCAGTGGAGGGCTCTTGTGAACATAGTAATGAACTTTCGTGTTCCATAAAATGTTGGGAAGTTCTTGAATTGCTGCACAACTGGCAGCTTCTCAAGAAGGGCTCAGCTCCATGAAGTTAGACATGCCGGAAATTCAGCAGCCAAATCACACGGTCGTATTGATGCGTTGCATGTAGTTCGTGCATTGTCTGCGTGGAGCAGCGTTGCAGTGCCTGTGTGCACGTCTATAGCTTTGCTCTGTTTCTGTGGTTGTGCTGTTATGTACTCTCTGAGTAATATACACTCTGGCTGAAGCTATCGATAGTCGCAGTATGAGGAAGTATCGAGCGTATCGAGTTGACGGTTACAGGTGAACCAACAAAATAATGGTTGTTGTTAATTAATTTGATATGTTATGTACATTTTATGAATCATTGTTCTATTGTCGTGAAATAATATGAATAAGAAAAAGTTTATTTAGTGACGGTACTAGAAATTAGTCATCTATGAACTGTAATAATTGATCTTAGTCGTGCAGAAATGTTTCTTGTGCCTACTATGTTGGCTGTGTTTAAGTATGTGTAGGTTTAGGACAGAATAGGGCAAATGGTTACATAAAAGTAGTTATTTTGGAGGCGTTTTCCTAATGTGGAAGGAATTTGACGTTATAACGGGAAAGAAAATGAGTACCTCGTCACACAGTTCGGACACATTTAATTTGACCGGTAAGTCGGTGTGTTGACATATAACAACTTGTGAACAGGAGTAACGTCACACACTTATTCTAAATATTTTGCAATCGATTGCCCTCATTACCAAATAATCACAATATTTGCGTAAAATTATCGTGTAAAATATATTACAGTGTTTTTAAATGTTACATTTGTTTCTGCAGTAATGACTTTAATTTCTTAAGAGTCAAAGTCGTTATTTGTATGCAGCTGAAGTATGGTATGGTCACTGGCTTGTATGAGTCATATTAAAATTGTAGGAAGACAGTTTCGTAGTGTTCAGTTTAGAACAATGTGCCCCGTTCTTTATGTTTGTTCATGGTGAAATTTGTGTGTTAAAACGTATCTGTCGAATTACAGTCTAGCAACTTATACAGGGACAGTATTGTGAATAATTTTTTTTATATAACGCCGTTGTTCCCATTGCTATTTTTAAGCACCAAATGTGTGCATCAGATTTAGAAGCTGTTAGACCCAATGTAGTATATTAATGGAAAGATCACTAACCTTCAATGTAAGGAGTATTTTTATCATTTACAGAACTAACACCAGAACAGCAAAAGATGCTCATAGACATACGCAGGCGGAAAACAGAATTGTTGCTTGAAATTCAGGTAGGAAGGCTATTCTGAACTCATTTTGTGTTAAAAATCATTGTCCTGGAGGGTTTGCTTTTTACGTTTGAGAGCAATTTCCAGTGCTGACAGATTCACTTATTTCCACATATCCCAGCCCTATCTTTGTGACAGAGACATAGGTTTAAGGAACTTTAATGCAAAGACATAATTTTGCACTGTATGTAATTTGATGCTCTTATGCTTTGAAGTCTTGTAAGGTAATTGGCGACCAGAAGATGGAGTTAGTGTCCAGCATGTTGCAGATGGGTGTGCCAGTACACGCCCTTGAGATCCGTAGACTGTAGTGTTTAGTCTTGAGGTGTAAATATGGTTGCAGTTGTGTCAGTCACATCAACTACTAATGATGGTGAAGGGACAGTCTGTGAAACATCAACCACTAATTCCATCTTCACAAAGATGGCTGCCCAGCTCACAGTTTCCTTACTATCTGTGCATGACAGTAAATAGCTTATTCTGTTAGCAAATGCCATGACTCTTACCCCAAAAGTAATTCTCTCTTCTGGATTGTAATTATTATGGGTGCTGGTATTTGTTTGGTTTCCAGAGGCTGTATACTTCTGTATGTTTTTTAGAAAACATGGCAGTGTCCTGTGTGATACGGAATGTTGTGTTCAAATGGGAAGTACTTAGTGTTCCAGAGGTCCTGGGTTCAAGTCTCAGCCTGAAGACTGCCTATTCTGTTTGACAGTTTTCATGACTTTCCTCAGTCCACGCAGTCATATGTTAGGAGAGTATCATTGCTTGTAATCGTCCTCGCATTCAGTGCTACACAGTTTGCACCACTGAAGGCATCGTTAAGTAAACTGAGAGTAGGTAGACATCTGCAAGACTTGCGCTATGGAATGGAGTACAGTTTACTCCACTTTTAGTGCAGATGTGGTGTGACCCCCTGACAGTCTATTGTAATGCACCTCTTGTCTCCCATTGTTTCTGCTCTAAGTGAGTCGATGAACAAAGTACGCAATCTGCTTTTTCTTTATTTCCAGACAGCTTCTACCTCTCTTCTTGAACTAACCGTCTTACTCTGGGTTGACCCATAAGTCTCTTTCCTTCAAATAGTTCTGCCACTCTTCTTGACAGCCTTCTTCTGTCCATTCTTTTTGCATAAACCAAATCATTGTAATCGCTTCTCTTCCGACTCTGTTAACATACTTTCAGTTCCAACATAGTTAAAAACTTTGCTTCTGATTGTGTGCTTTCCTGTTTTTCTGTCAATAATTCTCATTGGATACAAAAATACAGATTCTCTTGAAAAATTATTGCACATGGTATTTTGCCCTGTTTAGCAAAATTTCTGTCTGCTTGCCTTTGATACTACATGGACCTCATAGAAAATGACATTTCTGTCATCTGTTCTGTGGTTCAGTGTGTAGTCGGTGCTGCCATAACATTTTTACCAAGTCGTTGCCTAGCAACGATGGAGGGATTCACATATGGACACAGCCTGATGGGTGGGTTTAATGAGATATGCTGCTTAGATGGGTTCTTCAGGTGCCATGATTCAGTCATTCATTTTTATTTTATTATGTAGATCAAAGTACATAGATATGGGACGCGTCCATCTATATTACTATCAGAATTCATGAATGGTATAGGATAAAGTTACTAGAAATATAGCTTATTCTATATATGTGCTTGTGCCAGTATTACAGAATTTGTTATTAGGATAATCTTCTGTCGAGTAACAGCATACCTTGATAAACATGGCCTTCAATTCATTTTTAAACTGGTTATTGTTACCTATTTGTCGTATGTTGAGAAACCTGCCACTGCTACTGTTTTACTGCTAGGAAGTTCTAAATTTTGAACATGCCTATGATAGTCATTATTTCTAATGTTATATGTATATATATATATACATGTTTATTTACAGCACAGTTACACTTTTCTTTTACGTACAAGATTCTTGAATGTGTGACAAGTAGCTGTAGTTGCCTAAAGCCAGCGCTGCATGATCCCACTTGTGTTAACCCTGCCCTGTACAGTGACTCCACATGGCAGAAGGGGATGAGTGAAACCATAATGCAGCATTCTTCGTACATTCGTATCTAGTGTTTCAGGTACTCTATTCATTATAGACAGTTTGTGGCAGATTCTACTACAGGTTCTTCCAGCTGGGGTTACTGTCAATTCATACTTTTTACATTAACTATTTCACAGTTCTTTATTAGGATTTTTCAGTTCACCTTGCTGCCTGCATCGCTTTGTCTGAAAGAGAATGTGCTGATGATATACCAAGATTCATATAGATTGGGGGGATTCACAGACACTCAGACAGCATGACAATCTCATAAGGAGAATAATTTACTCTTGCCATTTTTGTGGCAGTCGTTTTATAAACGTGGCAGTGTATGGCGTACCTTCAGTTTCTATAAAAGCACCGAATTTCTTGAGCAGCCAGAAAACCATCAGACCCAAGTAGTAACTGAAGATGTTCTGAGATGTGATGCTGTGTAGTCCGTGTTGCAGGGGAACTCTTCTTCATCCCTGAAGATGGAGACTCAGCTTCTTGTTACTATAGGATTCTGACAGTGGTGTATAACACACAGAGATATTGGGTTTTCGGACTTTATCCATCGTCCTGGTTTTAAGATAACTAAGAAGAACACTACGTTTCGGAAACTGGATCTCTTTCCGTCCTCAGGTGAGCNGACATTTCCTTTTTATGTTGTCCCCTGTATATGTGATAGTTAGCTGTCTCAAGACATTCTGGGATGTGACGCCGTGTAGTTTGGTAGGTTTTTACCAGAGTTTTGTAAGAAGCTTTCTCCACCTTCAAGGCAGTGGGTTGTACCATAGCTCAGGCAGTACTCACCAAATCTGCACTGTGGTGGCTGGAGTTGAATCTGAGAGCAGTCCATGGTGGTTTTCTGGTAGTCAGAATGGCAATGAGGCAGTTTTTTTGAGAGTACTTTAAGATTTCTCCAGCCAGTTTTCATTCCACCTGTTAGCCAGGGCTGGTATACTGACACAATTTGAGTCCGCAGTACAAGGGAGAGGGAGGACAGGACACGCTCTCTGTAAGGTAAGGGTGGAGTTGTCCGTGTGCTTACTCAATTAAGTACCACACCATGAAGATATTTGTGGTGTGGAGGTATAGCTCCTCCCTTCATGGCCTCAGCACTAGTTGGAGGTGAGTGGCTCAGCTTCACACCCCAGCTTATCTACCCCTGGGAAAAGATCCCCTGTTACCCATTGGATGGGAAGCTGTTTGGGTTTGTTGACATAGGGCAGTGGGGGCTAGATGGGAATACAGTAGTAGAGTGGGTGTGGGAAGCCACAGTTCTGTCTGTGGTCTCAGTGTTACACACCAATTCCGAAGTCCTGTGTGATAATAGACAAAGAACATGCAACTAGTGTTACTGTTCCATGTAATGTAATGTAATGTGAGTTTGTGCAGGAATGGATGGGCTGAATTATACCTCTTGTTATGCTCAAGGCTGGAGAAAGCATGTGAAGGAAAGCTGTTGTTAAGTTCCTAATTTCATTTGCATGTAGTTAGATGTCAGAGAAGTGTCACATAATTACCTTGCTGTGTACTTGCTACTACAAATAGGAAAATACTAGTAGAGTTAATACCAGTCATGACTCAGGAAACTGACTCCGGCACCTGACTCCTCTGACTTGTGTGGTGAGGGTGCCCTGCTAGAACCACCGCGACTTGATTGAGATTTGTATGTTTTTATCAGCCCATACAGACATGTCAGTAGTACCGCGAATTATGACACGCTTCTGCCCGCCTCATCATCAGATAACCTGTAGATACATAAATAAATCCAATATTTGAGAAAGAAATGCAGGCGTAGAGACCCAGGTTTCAGTCTGCTGCAGGTCATGAACCTCAGGTCTCTCCATGTGTGGAAGATGCTCTCAAATTACGCCGCGCCTGCGCGTGACTTTCGTGCCCATGCCGACTACGCATGCCTCATTGGTGGACACCTGCAGACGTTTCGTTCGCTCTAAACATTCCACACACTTAACATGACAACACGTCTGAACATATCATAGCCCATTTCACCCAGTTGTGAGGTTCACAATGCCCTTTACTGGCGCCGCGTTGGTGAATGGAGTTCTTAAATGTAACGGCCTTGTTCAGGGTAGTTACAAGCCGTACCGAGTTGCTAAGAGTTTGTCAGAAGTGTGGCCAGAAGTAGCAGGACAGTGGTTGCAGTTGCATTGTAACTAAGGCGCGCTCTACAATCACTGGACTAGACCAGATGTAATGCGCATTTTGATGAGAGTGACCTGGTCTATGAACAGGGACAGTAGTTATGTTGATGTTCGTGTATCACGCGATGGGAACACCTGTGGGATTCACCTGCCTTCCTAATTCTTGTAAACATGGCGGTCTTCAGCGTCTCCTGAACGTAAGGATACAGCTGGAACTCAGTTTAAACTTATCTCAGTTCTTAGTACCACGCTAACAAGGCGTAAGGTACCATGGAGGCGAAACACTTGCCCTTAAATTGTGGACTCTCTCGGGGTGGGGGTAGAGCACCTGTGGAGCCCCACCGGATGGGAAGTATAGAGTTCCCCTGAGCTGTCGTGCACATGCTCTTTGTTGTAGGGATAAACTCTTAACTCCCTTCTGACGGGTATTGTAGCCCGCCACTTTGTTTACAAATAGATCCTGTCTACTTCGTGATAGTAGCCGCAATACTGAACTTCTTGCTTGCAGCAGAGACCTTTTTGAGAAGCTGATAGTCGCTTAGCTAGGCAAGAAATTCGTTGTCAGTGATGGAACCGAAAGGTCATTGTCACTGTGTCGTATCTTGAGCCCCATGAAAGGAGTCGACACCCCATTTATTGTAGATCCGTTTTAATATTATCCTTCATATTCGCTTTGGCTTTGCAAGTTTTCCATGTGAATCTGAAGGTTGGTGTCTGTGAAGACGTGGGACGCACAAGTCAGCATCGGTGAAGCAGCGCAGCAGATGACAACACCGGAACATCTTTTTAAGCTGAAGGTCGCGAGACAGAAATAGGCCGAATTTGTTTGGACATGTGGCTGTGGAACGCCCGTATGACTAATTTGAAACCAGAGTAAACAGCAGTCGTGTGTCGTGTTAGCGGATACTCTGAGCCATGTACTACTGTGACTTCGTGAAACCCCGGATGCTTTACAGCCGTGCTCATGACGTAATATGCCCGGAACTGGGGAGCTCTTATGTATAATCTCATAGAAAGCCTCGTGAGTTAAGTCCCGCACGTGACCGTCCGTATGTGTGGGGCCTTGTAGCTTATCAAAGCACTTCCGACTTTTCTTGGGAAAAGTTTTTTTGCGTATGTTTCTTTAGATGATACTGTTCAGCACCATGTTCATGTCACTTTAAGAACCAAGACGACGGGATTTTTTTGCAGTAATAAAATAAATGAGTGGGACAAAGCGCGCTTTCATACGTCTTCTGCAGGAAAGAAGCTAACAAGGACCTCTGTGTGTAACGGTGTAGGAGGGATGTAGACTAGATTCTGTGGGGTGTATTTAATATACGTCCTTCCTTCGAATTTTGTTTTTTTACAAGAATTTAGGGGAAAATGCCTGTTCCTCCCCCACTCACCCTTTTACTGACACCCATGGACACAGTAGTCACAGAATAAGCGTTATGCTTTATACGTGCTGCGATCTGCTGACGCAGTGATGAACTACTTCGCTAGTACGCGGTCCCCCAATGTAAGCATGCGGTGGCAGGCCATGGGCCAGGCTGTTGGGGGTTTGAATTTCGGTTTGGTGAGCTCGTCACGTCACGACGTTCCCCAGAGCCGACACCGGAAGTGCGTGTAGGTTCAGAATCCTATCCCGCCGCTCATTACCATGTTCACGTCAGCCCCCAAGTCTAACCTGTGTCAGCTGAATCCAGTCTGCTCAAGATCCGCACGCGGTAACGTAGTTGGTTGGTCGCGGGTTCAAGCCCCTATGAGGTCATTGGATTTTTTTTTAAATTTACCTAAATCTTCCAGCCGCACTATGGCCCTGGGGTTGACCGAGCCTCTAGCAGAAATGAATACCGGGAATATTCTTGGGGGTAAAGGGCGGTCGGCGCGTAAGGCTGACAGGGATAGCTTTAGTTACTTTTACTTTACTTAATTAATTATCCTCACATCTACACCTAGTGCTCCCAGATGGTCTCCTTCCTTCAAAAAATAATTTTGTAT